>NW_026592481.1:896589-898377 GCF_907164565.1 Psammomys obesus | reverse complement strand
TTTTTTTTTTTTATTTCAATTTTAATTTTATGTGTATGGACAGCTTGCCTGCATGTACGTCTGTGTACCATGTGTGTCCCTGGTGCTCATGGAGGCCAGAAGAGAGTGACAGATCCCCTGGAACTGGCAAGCTGCCCTGTTGGTATTGGGAATTGAGCACGGGACCTCTGGAAGAGCAGCAAGTGCTCTTAACCACTGAGCCATCTCTCCAGGATCAGAATGCCTTTTTAATTTTTTTTTATTAAATTTTTTTGTCAGTGGTAGAGATTAAATCTTGTGATCTTCCCGCTTTCTCCTTAGTAGCTGAGATTAGGGACCTACCTGACCAAGCCAAACTATGATGCTATTTTTATTTTCCTTTGTTGTTTGTTTGTTGAGACAGGGTCTCACCTATGTTAGGCTGGCCTCAAATGTGCAATGTAGTCAAGGATGACCTTGAAAGTCTAATCCTCCTGCCTCTCTGCTTTCAAGGTGTTGGGATTATGGCCTTGTACTACCACACCTGGTTTAATGTAATGTTCATGATCAGATCCAGGGCTTTAAGGCTTCAACTGAGTCATAGCCCTTATCTCCTTTAGTTCGTTTCTGTTTTCTTGGTTTTGGGCATTTCGAAATAAAGTCTCACACTAAAGTTCAGGCTGGCCTGGAACTCACTGTACTTGAACCCAAGCTAAATTCAAACTTGCACCAATCCTCCTGTTTCAGCTTCCTAAGTGTTGAGATAGGAGTTCCATGCCCAGCTAAGATGCTGGTCTTCAAATACAGTTTTAAGAACTGTTCTTGATTATCCCCCTCACCACGCTCTTCCATGGAGAAATGATCCAAACAGAAATGATCAGCTACAGCTGGATGGGCTTCTTAGTAACACTCTGCCTCTGAGAATCCCTCCATTAAGTGAATCTGTTGAAACTTTTTAGCCCAGGAACACAGATGACCACTGGGCTTCTTGTCTTTTACTGAAACACTCAATAACTTCCATACTCTGAGTGTTGCTCAAGCACATGTGAGTAAGCAGTAGATGAAAGTGTCTCCAAACCCTGTCCCAAAGCTAACATTTCATGACTGATTCTAGGCTTACCAGCCAATCTGTGAACTGGTAGCCATGTTGCTAAAGAGTCTGGGATTTTTAAAAACTCAGGGAGATTTTTTTTTCATAGAAGACCTTGCCCTCCCTAGTCTTTATCGTCCATGTGCAGTTGTCTATAGTCCCCAGACATCTGGCCAATGTTTCTAGTCATGCAACTCTAAATTCTGCAAGGATATCCTTGGTTGTAAGTCCTGAGGAAGATGTTATTGATGCAAAATCACAATTCTCACCTCAAAGGGAGTAAGAGATAGCTTATTGTAATATAAGTGACTGTGGCTCAGGAACACAGATTTATGCCACCCCAATGCTGTGTTCCAATATAGGAACAGTTTCATGAAGTTTTTACAAGAACAGAACAAAATAAAGTCCTAACTTAAATACATTGTGGGGCTGAAGAAAGAGCTACATGCTTAAGAGTATATACTGCTCTTGCAGAGGACCAGAGTTTAGTTCCCTGAACACATGTCTAGCAGTTCACAACCACTTGTGTTAAGAGCCAATGCCTTATTAGTTATGTGTTCATGAAAGCACTGAATTCACACTGGAAACTTCATTAAGGAATAGATGTCAAATTTGGAGCGAGTTCAGAGTCCCTTTAAGCTGTATTTCAGCTAGAGGAAATCTGACACTCCTGACCTTCATGAGAGCCTGCATACACACACACACACACACACACACACACACACACACACACACACACA
>NW_026592481.1:805929-896579 GCF_907164565.1 Psammomys obesus | reverse complement strand
CACACACACACACACACACACACACACACACACACACACACACACACCAGGAAAATAGGTTCCAGTAAATCACGGGAATCTCTGCTATAGTCTTTATATGCTATCTGATGACATTCTTAGCCTTTGGGTTAATGGAGGTTAGTAAACAGTCTACTTGTACATTCCCAAAAGATTTCACAGGGTAGTCACAGGACTTTAAATCAGACACTGAAATAGGCAATGGATAGCTGTTAAAGGGGAAGTAAAGGTAGCCCAAGATAATTTGGCTCCAGATCTGCAACATTCTAACTAATTACAATCACTGAAATTCCCATCACTTGATCAGCTTTGTAGAATTTTTACCTTGGGTGAGGCTTCTTTCTGGGAACTTCAATTTAACAGTGTAGATTAAGGGTCAGTTCTAAGGAATTGGCCTGTAACAACAGTATTTTGCCCTAATTCTCATCTTTTCAAGACAATGTAACTCAAGCTTCTAAAACATCTTCAAGCTTCTAAGACAACTTTATCTCGACAATAATCTCCTGTGTTATTTGCCAACATCTCTCAGGCATTATCTGAACTGTGCCTGTCTGTCTGCTTTAAACCCCAGTTGCTCTTACTTTTCTCCCACCAGCTTCTCTCACTGACACACCCAGAGGATATCTATCATGTACCACCATTAGAGTAGCTGTTTTCCTATCTAGAGTCTGCTTTCTTCCTCTGCAGTTTTTTTTTTTCATTTGCTTTTCTTTTTTTTCTAGAATTCCTATAGTTTAACTTTTAATGGCTTTGACTACTCTGTTCTGGACTAGCTCCAAGTTTGACATCCCTCCCTTGAACTGAAGTTCCCATTGTGAATACAGTGCCTCCATGGAAATATGACTAATAAGGCACTGGCTCTTAAATCTGGCTGAACACCAGAATCATACTTTTTAAACTGTGGATTACCAAGTCCAACACAGCCATGTAATAAACATTATATTTTCTTAGACTTTCTTTTCTTATTAAGTAGCAGGATTACACTGGGCCAAAGAACAGCTTTGGCCTAGTTACTCATGAGGTTTGTGACTACAAATAGCCTGCCACAGCGGGTTTCTCTCAAACATTAACTTTCTTTAGTTATAGAAGGTATCAGTAAAGAGAATCATCACACTACAAAATATGTATTGATTTTCATTCAAATGGATTCCTTCCAAAATGCCAGGCCCTTCTCAGCTTTTAGCTCATTGGGAGGCCTTTCTAGACCAATGCAACTCCACCAAGGGTTCTCACACTGAGATTCTGAGGGGATTGTGCACACTAAATTGCTTTGCTATCATCGTCTGTGAGCTTTTACGTTATGGGGTCCTTCTTTTCTGCTACTACTGGAACTAAATGAATTTTAGCTAGAATTAACATTTGAAACAAGAACTCACTATATGCCTCTGTGCTCATTTCCCACTAAACAATGGCTACAGTGGAGCCCCCTTCAACATCATGGACACTTGAAACCTGCTTACCTCCAACACAAATATTTTATATACAATAACTACTTTTTTCTTTGTTTGGTTGATTGGTTGGTTTGGTTTTGAGACAAGATTACTCTGTGTAGCCTGGGCTGTCCTGGACTCACTTTGTAGTTCAGGCTGACCTTAAACTCACAGAGACCCACCTGCCTCTGCCTCCCTGAGAGCTAGGACTAAATACATAAGCCCAGATTCATAGCTAATTTTGTTGAAAAAAATTACTGAATGACATTTGAAAAAGTCTGAAGGCAGAGTTATGGCGTAAGTATGTTTATATATCCTTTAGGGAATGCTGTCAACAGTCTTCTCTGAATGCAAAATGCAAAACACAAATATAATTAAGCCCTCCAACTAATTAATTACTTGACTGACTTACAGATGAGGACACTGGAGTGACTTATGCAAAGAAAAATAGGTAACTAAGAGAAGTTGTAGACTCCAACAGGGCAGGGCTCTTTTTTGCTTGCTCCACCAGGGTGGGTAGATGACCAGCAACACAAAGTAAAAGCGCCCCCACCCCCAGTCCCTTGAAATCTTGTAAGACACATTTTGGGAATGGTGGAATGTCCCAGGCAGAAAAAAAGAGGGGAGTGGCACCCTCAGGAAGCTGAAGACTAACTCTGCTTTACTGTGTCAGGCATGATTTCAGTAACTAAACATTTATGCAGACAAGGTACACCGGCACTAGGGAGATTCATAGTATTTGAATAAATTAGTTGGTTGAGTACATTTTGGCACAAGCCACTGCAGGTCCAAATGCTTGGCCTCATCCCAGCAATCAGAGAAGTCACATTAAGAATTAACAGTAGCTGGCAGAGGGTTTTGTTTTTGTTTTTGTTTTTTTTGGTGGGTTTTTGTTTTGTTTTGTTTTGTTTTGTTTTTTGTTTGTTTGTTTGTTTTGTGCACATCTTTAATCCCAGTGCTCAGGAAGCAGAGGCAGATGGCAGATGGATCTCTGTGAATTTGAGGCCAGCCTGATCTATAGAGTGAATTCCAGGATAGCCATGGCTACACAGAGAGACCCTGTCTCAAAACACATACACACACACACACACACACACACACACACACACACACACACACACAACCAAACGAAAACAACAACAAAAAGAATTAACAGTGAAGAAGAACAAGGAAGATTTCCATCAGAAGATTTCTCTTGCAAACTGAATTCTGACTTGTTCTTATTTGCTATCCTTGTGTACACGTGTACTTTGGAGCATCTCAGTGTTATTGCTGCCATTACTGTTTCTATCATTGTTGGATGCTAGGACTCTTATCCCCAAACAAGGCTTTCACTAGGCTCAATTAACCCAATGAATTAGATCCAAAAGAAAATCCCTATGAGGGATTGGGGTACAAGAATGGCCACAAGTCAGGTGCAGTGAACCCAGGCTCCCTGGAACATAAAGGCTACTTAATGTCATTTACCCAAATTTCAGGGAGGAAAAAAAAATATATCTAAACAAAACAGCAACCGAGTATGTAAGTTTGTAGAAAGTGTTCTTCAGAGACGGCTCCCAAAGCCATGTTAAACCTCCTCACCGCAAAGCAACACTTGCTGCGTGGGTCATGTTTGGGAAAGGTTAGGAATTCAGAGACACTGCTCAGAGCAAGTGTGGCTTCTTTAGTATCGCTTGCCTATAAAACTCTTCAAGCTAATTGCCAAATGAGTCAGCAGACTTTTCTGGAACAGCCGAGGAGAGGATGTTGTCTTTGGGAGACTATTTATTTGGTTGCTACATAATACTCGAGGTTAATTAGGAGTAAGAATGAGTGAAGCTATTTGGAAAAAGTGATAGCAGCTTAAAAGCCTCACCCACCCATGAGCTAATGCAGGGAGAGACATTTCAATTCTGTGGTATTCATTATTTGAGGAGGTGTAAGAAAGTGACATCAACTAAATATTATTACAAAACCTTTGATAATATTGGCCCAAATAACAGTCTCATAGAGTCAAGATTATGAAAAAAAAAAAACCAGATAATTGGCTCAACATTTGAGTCAACCCTTTATATTTCTAAGTATCCTATATGTCCAGTGTGGCTCTAGTATGTTAAGAAGTACACGAAGAGCAAACTCTAACCAACATACAAATTAACATGGCTTAGGGACAATTTTTTTCATTGTCTGAATCTTTCTACACCTGGCAAATTGACAAGGGTGGAGGGTAAATTCTTTCAATATGCTTAGTAAACTGTGTTAATAGTGATGTTTATAGTGATTACTTGAGAAAACTTGGTTGGTCTCAAAGAAAGAAAAATATGGAAGTAGGGAGGAAGGGAGCTCTTGGTTTGTAGAATCTACCTGTCTTCATACATATACTTAGATGCTGCTCCTGAGACTATTTTATCTCTCTTCTTGGTCATCAGTTGCCTCAGTTATGCTGGTCCTTTTCCTTCCATATATATACAGCCTCACCATATTCGGCAACAGGTTAGCCTTACTTCATCCATTCTCATTCCCCTGAACTATTTTGAAGCTCTTTCTAGACTTCATATTGTTTTATCTATAAATTGTTAATTTTCTATGCCTGAAAACAATAGTCATTTAAAAAATACAACCAGGCTGGAAATATAGTTGAGTGGTAACATGTTTCCCTCATATGTGTAAGGCCCTGAATCTATCCCCAGTATTATATACATGTATAAATGTACAAATATGTATGTATTTTTATATACTACGTACATACATAAAGCCATAGTACATTTATCACAACTAAAATACTAACATTTTATCAAAGTCTGTTTCTTATTGACTCTGTACTTCTCACTTGAAAATGAACTAACCAGATAAAAATAAAAGAATGGCTTGGTCTGTCTCTCTGGCCATTTGTTGGCTGTCTATCACATGGCCACATAGAAGGTGTGCCTGTCCCTATTCTCTCAGAAGGTGTAGCGTGATATCAAGCCATGAAAAAAATAAGCACAAATTATATCCCTCCTCAGTGCTGTGCTCAAAATCATGAACCTAGAAGCTGGCCTCAGACAGGTAGGTGTGGGAGCTGCTTATTTGGTGTAATAAAAAGATACACTGATTCTGTTCATTGTGGAGACTGTCAAGTCATTCCTTCACTATTGACTCTACAGATCCAAAGACAAGGAATATTGTAGATGGAACTGGCTTTCCAGAAATAGCTTAGCTTTATAGAAAAAGAAAGCAGACCATCTCAGGAAAAATATCCCAGAGGTGTGCACACTTCCCTAGCCCAACACTTGTTTCTATTTTGGGAACTAATTGTGTCTAACCAATGGCCCATTGGCCATATGCTGACCAGGAAAACTATGAATAAGGCCCCAAAGTGAACTGTAAACTTATTTAAAATATTATGAACCTTAAAATGTATATTCTGTAACTTCTCTGCAACGTTGTTAAGGGTGAACTCTGTAGATGACAACTGTTGTATAAAAACGCCAAGAGACTGAATACACCTGGAACTTAAGCCAAAGATACACCTTATAGGCTCCTGCATTTGTTTTATATGCACTGATTCTGTTTGCCTTTTAGAGCACTTGAAGCATGGAAGAGGAAAGGAAATTCCTCAAGTTCTAAGACATTCACCAAACTTAGATCCAAACTAGATTATCTTGTAGAACAAAAACAATCCTCTAGCCTCCAGCTAGCCTACAACTTCCAGCTGGCTCTAGAATTTAGCCAAAGTAAAAGGAAATGGCTTTGATTTCTGCAATGACCTTTTACCAAGTCAAATATTCTGTAAGAAGGGCAATCTGGAGATGTGCAGATGACTCAGCAGTTTAGAGCACTGCTTGTTCTTCCAATGGACCTGGGTTCAATTCCAAGCACCCACATGGCAGCTCACAACCATCATTAACTCCAGTTTTAGGGGATCTCAAGCCACTTCCAGCCTCCACAGGCACCAACTAACAAGGGCTGCACATACATGTATTCAGGCAAAATATCCATACAGATAAAATAAAAAATAATGAGGAACCTGAGCACCTGCAATTCCATGCCTTCGAGCTTTACCACCCCAGATTTTACAATGAGCATGGCACCACCAGACTCCAGAAACATTTGGTCTCTTCACCCCACAGCACCACTGACTTTTGGAGCCAGACAGTGCCTTACTGAGACTGTTCTATTCTCTGTAGGATGTCTGCATTGTCCCTGGCCTCTATCCATTAGATGACAGGAACATTCTCTCTCCACAAGTCACAAAACAAAAAAAAAAAAAACCCCACCACATCTCCAGACATCATCAGATGCCCTCCCTTTAGTGTGGATGCATGACAAGAAGGAATAGTTGTTAATCGTTCCTAAAGTACAATGTTGTTAAATGTGTGGAGCATAAGATAGTAAATGGATATAAAATAGAGTAATTCAGATGTCAAGTCTTCAGGGAAACCACTGTCATCATTCCATCATTACTGAAAATTCAAAAAAAAACCAATAACTACACATTAAATAATAAATGAAAGCTACCTTTAAAATTTTCATACCTGAAGAATTCGAACATTGGTGTGACAAATCCATCATTTCACCTGTGAATATGAGTAATAGAGAAAGAGACTGTAGTTTATCCTCTGGTTTACTGGTGAGAATATTCACTAGCTTGAGGTTAGAGTTGCCATATTTTAGCTCTCAGATGACCATCTTTGTCAACCACTCTCAAAATCATTACATTGTCTCAACTTGAATTTGTAACTATAGGAAGGTGGTTCTCAGAGCCAAAAGTAAGGCAGTTTGACCAGAGGAGTAGGCTGTACACCCAGACCCTTGGGACCAGTAGATTTGAACATCTGTGGTTTCAAGTGCTCATAAGCATAGAGAAGAAATTTTTAAATGATCCTTCACTCACCAGAAGCCCTGGCCATGTTTTGTTTGTTTGTTTGTTTGTTTGTTTTTGGTTTGGTTTGTTTCTGCTAGAGATTATAAAGAAGCCAAACTGAGTTTAACAGTACTGTAGAAATACAGTTATGAGTCTGAATTGTTGTGTGAATGTTGAAGACAATGGAGTTGTGTGTGTGTGCATGTAAAGTGGTCAGTGTGTGCATGCATACACATGTGTGTGCATATGGAGTATCAATTAATCTCTCTAAGTACCTAAGGCAGTGGCAGTGATGGGTTAGTTTAAAAGGTTAACTACAAATTGAAGTGGAGATGCTGATCAGAGAAAAATGATCTGTAATCCTGGAAAGGAACCATCTGTCATGGTTTGAGGCTCAAGTAGAGAGGAGATAACTGAAGAAGCCTCGAGAACAGATGGGGTGGCTTGAACCCCCACATGGAGCAGAGGGTATAACAGCTGGGACAGACTCATCCAGATGGATAACTATGACGTCATGTGTCAGATTATACCCAAGTGAGTGGCTAAAAGCTCCAAGGAAGTCCAGGGCTACCAATATGAAGACACTTCGCAGATGGTGTCCACTTCAGAATTCCACAAGGATGGAAATACACCCCAACAATGCCTTACTGTCCTCTATAGAAAGAACAGGATAGACCCTATCTATCCCATCTTAACTTTTTGTTCCCAAGCACAACAGAAATAGAGAAGGAGAGAAGTTGGGCTTTTAAGTTTATTAGCTTATGTCTCTATTCTGTTTGCTCTCTAAATTACATGATGAAGGAAATAATTCAGATTTTTCACATGTAAATCCAACAAAGTGATCTCATAGTCCAAGATTCAGAAAGGAGGAGTGCTCTGAAGATTAACTTAATCCAGTCTTCCTTCTAGTAATTGCACAAGCATTTCAAACATCATATCAGAAGCTGAACTGAACATGTGTCCCCCAGTCTAGTCCTCCTTTCAAATAAAAAGCCCTAGTGCCTGCTTCAGTTACTCCATGAAGTGTTGTAAAATTAATAGAGTCATAGATTCCATCTTTTCAGCATCTCTGGAAGCTACCAAGGCTTCTTTGTTCCTGTTGTGTTCTCTTCATTCTTGTGTTTTTTAACTCCTTCTTGCTCTGCTACAACAGTCTCTTCTAGATTTCTTCTGATTTTATGTGATTTACTTTATTTTATGATTTGATGAATTCTATTCATAGCTTCTTTTTTCAAAACAGAATCTGAGTCTGGTAACATAGTTTAGTTGGTAAAGTAGCATGCACACAGTTAGATTCAGTCCTCTTATGGCTAAAGTCTCTTAGGCATCTCTAAGAAAACTGAACCCATCTTAAAATCTTGAAGATATTTTTTTGCATGTATTTTAAAAGCTCTGTAATTTCAACATTTATATGTAGATCTATTTTTTATCTTTAATTAACTACTTGCTTGTGATATGAGATAAGAATCAAAGTTCTCTGTCTCTCTCTCTCTCTCTCTCTCTCTCTCTCTCTCTCTCTCTCTTAATATACATCCAAGAACTGGAAATATTGGTATCATTGGTAGAGGGCTGATTCAGTATGAGCAAAGCCCTGGCTTCAGCTCCCAGCACTGTGTAAGCTGAGAGTAGTCGTGTGCACTGTTAATCCTCTTGAAACCAGAAGGATCAAGAGTTCAAAATTATCCTAACTACAGAGTTCACAGCTAGCTTGTTCTACGTGAGATCCTATCTGAAATAAAAACAAATCTGTCCATATTATTTTCCTGCCTACAAGTATTGCATAACTAATCATTTTCAAAGGTTTTCAAATGTTGGGCTTTGTGTTTATATGTGTCTGTTGGAGTGGATTTTTGGGGGGAGGATTGTTTGCTTGCTTATTTGTTTGTTTCATTGGTTGCTTGGGTCTTTTGGGGGTGGAGATGGTGTTTTTTGTTTTGTTTTGTTTTATGTCCTGACAGAGGACAAATAAAATTTGTCATTGCAACACAATCTTACATACATAGCCAGATTTCAACAAAACCTTAATTTTTTTTCAGGAAAATCACATCAGCACAGTGAGTCATGGTGCCTCATTCCAAGCTGTGGTATAGATTACAGAAAGAAAGCAGCATGAACCAAAGCTTTTTTTTTTCTTGTTAAATATATCTCCTCTCTCTCATAAAAGAATGTGCTTGTATCAACATAAATGTTTTAGCTTTGATAAAGGTTCTATGCTCATAGAAGATGTTAAGAGACTCCAGGTGAGAGTATACTACACTACTTTTTACAATTGCTCTGGGTCTTTCATAGTAGAGATAAGCAACACTGAGGCTACAATTTGGTCATTTTTTGACGCACACATTCCATGCAACCACTAGGTAAATCAGGATTGTGGGTTTTGCCTGGGATGATGTTAAGTGTGAGTTGTTCGCTGCTCTCTGGAAAATCATGACACGACTAGTTTTCAATATATCACAGCTGTTCCAACAGGCATTGGGAGCTGTGACATTCTTGGTAACCCTACAAATAGACAGAAGCAGTTAATGACTTTATCTTCTGGCACCACTTTTAACAAAGTAAAAATGCATTTTAGTTGTAAATTATCTTTTTATTTCTCTTTCATATAGCATAGGAATAATATAATCCTGGATTTAAAAGATCATACGGATAAGATATTTTTAATATTTACTTTTAATTATGTGTAGGTATATGTGTATGTGCACATGAGGTCAGGTGCTCTGGGAGGCCAGATCCATCAGATTCCATGAAGCTAGAGTTAAAATGTGTAAATTAGCTTCAGTGGGATCTGGGAACTCTAGCCTTCTGAAATGCTCTTAAACACTAAACTATGCCTCCAGGTTCTAGAGATAGGTTTTGATTACATATACATTTCATTTCAGGATAGAGAAGAAGTTGTTACAAAATTAGTTATTAAAAGGGAGCAGGGAGTCTGATGAGGTTGAAGATCTGGCTTACATTTCTTTAAACTGCAAGAACCTGGCAGAACACACCAGTCAAAATAACAGGTGAGTGACCTGCCTGCCCAAGGAACTCCCCCAAGCCCTAGATCCTAGATTCAGTTCCCAAAGACACATGCCACTAACTCTTGCAACCCCCACCCTGCCCCACCACCCTCTGCCAGGCTGCTGGCCCCAGCTCAGGCGGACCGCTACTACTCAAGCACAATCCACACTAGTCAGAAGATCGGGGAAAGTGAGCCCCTGCCAGCTAAACTGCTTCATTCCATAGATTCTGTTCCCAAAGACCCATTAGGTTGGCTCCCCATCCCATTCCACTGCCATTGCCTTCCGCTGCTGTGTTCCCTGTCCCAACTCAGGCAGAATTCCACTGCCTAGAGGCAGGCCACACCAGTCAGAAGAACTAAAGCAGGCCAAGTAAGGCAGAAAAACAGATAGGAGAATGCCAGTGGAGACTCCCTGCTGGACCAGAGACCACATCAGCCACCAGAACCACAGATAGGTGGCCTACCTCCTCGTTGCATCCCACCCCCCAAATCTGGGCAGACACCCCATGTTGCATGAAAGGCCAAGCTAGCCACCAGAAGTCCAGCTCCCAACTTGGACAGAGATTCCCTAACTGGATCTGGCTGCCAGAAATCCAGGCCACAAAGACCAGAAGACCAAAGAGGAAACAGAAACCAAGGGACAAAACACCCATCCAGAGAGATGAACACAGAAATCAACACCTAGACTTAGAATCATCCCAAACCCAGAAGCCTAAAGAACAGTGTAAGAACACAATCAACAACAGCCAGGGCAATGTGGCACTACCAGAGTCCAGCTATCCTACAAGAGTAAGACCTGAATATTACAAAACAGCCAAAGCAAGATAGAATGACCTTAAAACCAGCTTTATGAAGAAGATAGAGGTCCTTAAAGGAGTAACGTAAAGATCCCTTAAAGAATTTGAGGAAAAAAGTAACAAAAATTTGGAGGAAATTAATAAATATCTTAAAGAAAGCAAAAAAAGAAATGAAAACAAAAACAACAAAACAAAACAAACAAACAAACAAAAAACTACCAACCAAACAAACAAACAAGTGAAGGAAACTGTTCAAGACCTGAAAACGGAAATAGAAGCAATAAAGAAAACACATACTGAGAGAATTCTGTTAATGGAAAATCTAGGTAAGCAAACAGGATCTACAGACACAAGTATCACCAAAAGTACTAGAACTTAAGTTTCTTGGAAGAAAGTTGAGAACAAAAATTTCATTTTTTCCACTTCTCATTCAGGCTATGGTGTTCTTTCTCAAGGTCACTGGAGGTTCTAGCTCAGCTGAACTTAAAGCACAGCTTCCCAGCCTCAGGATCTTTTGAAACAAATAAGTCTTTTTGGAGGCAGAAGTGAACAGTGGGAGGTTCAGTGATACCACTTGTTTCTTTTTTATCTACTAAATGACATCGGCAACCCATACCAAAAGTTGAGACAACTGTATGTTCAAGTGTCCCCTGGTGGGACATAATCATCCCCAGTCAAGAATTTCTTATTTAAGGCAGCTTGATTCTGGAATTCATTTCAAAGTCAAAATTCTAATCATATTTCTCAAAATACGACTTGCATATTGAAGAAAAATAATGAAATTCTTCCCAAGGCAGGAAGTACAACCCAGAATGTGGCACAAATCAAGTTAAGAGCAAATGCACAGATCCAAACACTACATAAACCTCCATCCCCAGCCCATGTGCAATTTAATCTCACTGACCTTTAGATCATCATCAACAAACTGAGTAAGAACCATGGCACAACCAGAGTTCTCATGAAGATGAATTAGGATCTTGTGTGCAGGGGGCTCACAGAAGCCTAAACTTTGCTTATCTTTGCAGTGCCTTCTTATCCTAATCCTAGCTGGGTTAATACAACATGTGGGAACTGAGGAGCCATCCCTGGCTTTAAAGAGGCAAATGCTTTGAACTATTCCTATGGATAGCCTGCAGCTCAGCCCAGCTGCCATCCTTATCATGGGCTTACCCTTGACATCAGCCCTTTGGGCGTGGGAAGCCAGACTCCTTTTTCTTTCCTCTTCCTTTCCTTTCAAGTGATCACTGTATCCCCAAGGATCAAAGGTTGAAAAGAAAAAAAAAATGAAAATGGTTGTAGCTCAGTGGTAGAGAACTTTATTAGTTGTACAAAGCCCTGGATCAAAATCCCAGTACCACAGAGAGGCAAGGGGAAAGAAGAGGGAGAGAAAGAGGAAGAAGAGAAAGAAGAAGGGATGGGGGGAAGAAGAAAGGAAGAAAGAGATAAGATAAATCACAGACATTTTGGGTTCATAACGTAAACAACTCCTGGCCCAGCTCTTCTGTAAGACATCTTCTGCAGTAATATCTGCTTGATCTCATTTCATTTCCATGTGCAGTGTTTACAACTGCCAGATCTAAAGAGGCCAAGACGCTTGTCACACAGCTAGAAAGAATTTGAACTCTTATGATCAAAATGCATGCTGAAACAAAAAGGACTGTGGTGCAACAGAGATGACACATCAAGACCCTAGGCTATCACTGCATAGGATAGTAGCTATTAAACAACTTTAATACATATTAATTCAAATTTCAAATGTTATTAAAAAAGTCAATTCTCAGGCAACTTGCTATATTTCAACTGTACAACCACACATGGTTAGGAACTACTATATTAGATACAATATATGTATATGTGTGTGTGTGTGTTTGTATATGTATCTATACTACATTAGATAGCACACTTGTAGAATGCTTCGTCAACCTAGGAAGTTAGCAGCATTTTGAATTTTTAAAAACCATCTCAGCGTTTTGTTCTCTTACTAAGAATGTAAAAATAAGATGAAAATACATATTTGAAATTCCTTGGGAGGGAGAATCATCAAAGTTTGTTCATCTTTGGGTGTGTGTGTTTCAAAGAGAAATTATTTGAAAAATACTCTACTCAGAATTATTGTGTTCTCTTCCCTTATGAGCTTATCCATGTTTTTAAATAGCTAGGAAATCTCCACAACAATAATAGAAAAGAGCTTATTTATAAATAGCTACACACCATTTCCACTGGTTATATCAAGAGAGAACAAAGGAAATGTAGGCACACTAGGTTTTTCATAGAGTTAACAAACCCAATACTGACCAAGAATGATTGTAGCTCTCTACCAAGGAGGTTCCTCAACAAAACAAGATGGACCCATTTACCTCATGAGTTTGGTTATCTTGGGGCTTACTAAAGTAATTGTGTACTGATGAGGCAAAAAAAAAAAAAAGTGAGAAAGCATTATACCTACAATTGTCAATTCCTGAAGTTTTGAATGAAGGGAGCAGTCAGAAAGCATCAGAACCAAGAGAACAGGAGTGTATGTATTTGGCTTCACATCTCTTGTTTTTTCCTTGCAGTACCTTTTCTTGGGTGGGATGAAGACTGTCCTTTGACTGTACCAAGAGAAGATCAGCTTGCCTGGAGCATCTGTTCACTTAATGTCCCCAGATGGTGTTTATCAAATCCATGACACACCATAAAGCCACAAACACCCTTTTCCTTTCTATTCACTGGCTCCAAACATCTTTGAAAATAGAGGTCAGCCACTTTTACCCTGCAAGGCTCTCTTCTGCTTACTTCAAAGGAGGTAGAATTCAAAGGGAAAAGGCAATGTGGAAGCCCATTGTTCAGGCGTGGGCTGGCTGCATTCCCAAGGCCTCAAGGAAACTGGGAGTTGAGGACCAAGTCCACTTGATTAGATCTCCAACCGGTCTTTCATGAAGCAATTCTCTCATTCAAAAGTAAGATAAAAACCTTCTTCCCACCTCCCCCACTCAGTACATTATGTGGTCCCTTCTTGATTCCTTGCTTTCTTCCTGGCTTCTGTGCTTTGTAAGTGACTGGATAGTTATGAAGATATCGTTCAAGGCTTTTAATACCCTCCACATTTGTGTGCCCTGATAAAGCATGATATTTCTTTTACTTCAGCTTTGAAATCATGCAACTAGTTTCTATATCCCGAAGTAATCCTTTATTAGTAAGTTGGAGATTCTGGGTTTATTCAGTTTCTTAGGGACTTTCTGCCACAGAAAACATACACTAGTCAAATGGTCCCCACCACCAACATACAAATCGCTTCAAGCAAAAGTCTTTCAGAAAAAGCAGGAAAAATATTAAAGGGGCATACTGTACATCCACTACCCGGGGAAGCAGTCTATTTACTGCCTTTTTCTTTTATTGTGGATGAAAGCAAGAAAATCTTCAGATACTGGAGTATGATGACTGGGCTCAAATAATGACACTATGAGTGCCTGTATGTTATCTATTGCCTTTAGACAAATGACCTCCTCACCCCCAAACATTTACACAGGGATTGGATTATAAAACAGCTTTACTTGTGGGAACAACCAAAAAGCGGAACTGAGGTCTAGGGAGCAACATGAATATACTTAATGAGGTCACTGCTTTGGGGCACTTTTTGATCAAACATTTCATTTAATTGAATTGTGGAGGACAGATGTAAGCTGACACTTAGAAATGTTCATTAAAAAAATTAATCTTCTTGTACCCTGGACCTGAAGGGGAAAACATGGAGGTTAAATGTTATGTTATATACAGAACCACATTTTGAAACAAAATAGATCATCTACCATTTAGAGCTATTTTTCTTTGTTTATGTTACTTTTGCTGAAAATGATACTGTGAAAAGTTTTAAGCCTTCAAGAAATTGAAAGAATGGCACAGTAAATACTGGTATATCTCCAGATTCAATTTTTATCATATTTGCACGTTCATTCTTCTCTCTCTCTCTCTCTCTCTCTCTCTCTCTCTCTCTGTCTGTCTCTCTCTCACACACACACATACACACACACGTACAAGCATGTCTGCATACAGAGCCCTATTTCTGTTGTTGCTCACCCATTTGAAAGTAAGTTGAAAGCACTATGACACTTCAGTCCTAAAATAAGCTCCCCCAAAGAAATTCTCCTATATAACCTAATCCCATTTTCATTCCTGAAGGAATTAAAAATAATTAAACTAAACTGTAAAAAGGACAAAGCCAGCTTAATGGTATATTTAATCTTAAGATACACTTACTAACAAAAGTGAGGGTAGATAATGAGCCTCAAAAAAAAAGAGTAAGGTTATTTTCCTGTGTAGGTCTTCTTGTGGTTTGTCTGATCCCTCCAGCTCCCTCAATCCTTCCTCCTACTCTTCCACAAGACTCCCAAGCTCCACCTAATGTTTGGCTGTGGGTTTCTGCATCTGTCTCCATAGGTGCTGGGAGAAGCTTCTCAGAGGACAGTTATGCTAGGCTCCTGTCTGCAAGCATAACAGAGTATCATTAATAGAGTCAGAGGTTGGCTCTTTCCCATGGGATGGGTCTCAAGTTGGCCAAGTCTTTGGTTATCCATTCCCTCAATCTCTGCTTCATCTTTATTCCTGCACATCTTATGAGTAAGACAAATTTTGGGCCAAAGGTTTTGTGGGTAGATTGGTGTCCACCTCCCTGAACTAGACATCCTGCCTGGCTACAGGAGGTGGCCACTTTAGCCTCTGTATCTCTGCCTGCTAAGAGTCTTAGCTAGGGTCATCCCCATAGACTCCCAAGAGCCTCCCCTGAAACTTCCCAGAGATGTACCCCACACATCAATTTCCATTCTTTCTCTCAGCCCTCTCAATCCCCCTCTCCCCACACCTGATCCCCACCTATGTTTCCTTCCCTATCTCCTCTCCTGCCCAGTTCATTCCATGCATCCACCTCCAATGCCTATTTCCCCTTAGGACCTCCTTGTCACTTAGCTTCTTTGGGTCTGTGGATTGTGGCATGGTTATCCTGTACTGTATAGGTAAAAATCCACTTATAAGTGAGTACATGCCATGTGTGTCTTTCTGGGTCTGGGATACTTTGCTCAAGATGATCTTTTCTAATTCCATCCATTTGCCTGCAAATTTCACGATTTGTTTGTTTTCAATAGCTTGGTAGTATCCCGTTGTGTAAATGTGCCTCAGTTTCTTTATCTGTTCTTCAGTTGAGGGACATGTCGGTTGTTTCCAGTTTCTGACTAGTATGAAAAAAAAAAAAACTACAACTATGAACATAGTTGAGCAAGTGTCTTTGTGGTATGGTAGTACATCTTTTGAGTATGTCCAGGAGTGGTATAACTGGATCTTGAGGTAGACATATTCTTAATTTTCTGAAAAAATACTGTATTGACTCACCTGGGTCCATGGAGGCTCACAGAAACTGAACCACCAACCAAAGAGCATCCATGGGCTGGACCTAAACCCCTCACATATATGTAACAGATTTGTAGCTCGGTCATCTCATGGGCCTCCTAACAATGGGAGTGTGGGCTCTCTCTGACTCTGTCACCTGCCTTTGAATCCCTTTCCCCAAGCTGGAATGTCTTGCCTGGCCTCAGTGGAAGAGGATGTGCCTAATCTTGCTGTGACTTGATGTGCCAGGGTGGGTTGGTATGTAGCACTCATTCTTTAAACTCTACTTTATTTGGGGTATTTACTGCTCAACCTCCCTTCCAACCTCCCAACTCTATGTAGAAGAAAAAAGGTTAGTGGGGAGAGGGAACCCTTTTACTTCTCGCTGTTGTTTCAGGTTAATGGGTTCTTTTAGGGCTCTATACAATCCCTATGAACAGCAGACCCAGCCAGAAGTCTTCTTTAAGTAGCTACATCTTGAAGTGTTTCTCTCCATCTGTCTGCTCCAAATCTCCACACCGTCCATTCGTCCATCTCCCCAAACTGCTACATGACACATGGCAATGCCACATGCCATGCCTCACCCCCTTTCTTTCTGGGCTCTCAATTTATGTCCTCAGATTCCTAGACCACACCCTTCTCTGTGCTGCATGAGGTAGGGAACCCAGATGGCAAAAGCCAAGCCCCGCATTAGACAACTAACAAGTTTGGACCAACTATAGCCCAACTAAAACCTTATACTTTGGATTAAAACAAAAACATTTATATAACTGAGTTTACAAGGGAAATAAAACTTCCATTACATTGGTACCCATGGAGGGTGGACTTTCCTTCTCTGAGAAGGAGGTGGGGAGAGAAAAGGGAGCATGAGGGTGGGACTGGGAGGAAAGGAGAGCAAAGGCTGAGTTTGAAATGTAAAGGTAATTAATTAATCAATTGAAAGAAAGAGTGAAAGTTCTTCTCAGCACTACCCAGCCATCACCATGGTGAAGCTGAGAAAAGAGACCAAGAAAAGGGTGCAGCAGCTCTTCAGGGATGGTCAATTTTCTGACTGCTGCTGATTTTCTCCCCCTGTGATTTAGCTGGGATTTATGGGTGGTGCAGATCCTGGAATGCCTAACCCATACATTTTAACTCTCCATTGGAGATAAAGGACTGTTTGGTCATCTGGATTTGGAAACAATACAGCATGGACTCTGTGTGCCCGAGCTGCATTGAAATAGACATTGTTCAGATGAACCTATGGCAGAGTTAACTCTCTACTATAGATTATCAAAATAAAAGTTTTTAACAATGTTTTATAAAAATAATGGAGATAAATGATCATAACTCCCTGAATAAAATAAGAAACTACAAAGATTAGAGTGATGGCTCAGTGATTAAGAAGGGTCTCCATTTGAATCCATTTTCAGATGATCCTGAGGACTTCTTAGGGACTCCTGGAGTATCAAGAATGCCAAGTGGTACACAGACACACATGTAGACAAAGCACATACATATAAAATAAAATTTAAAAACGGAAACTGGCCAGGTACAGTGGCACATGCCTACAATCTCAATGCACAGGGAGGCAGAGATAGATGGATCTCTCTGAGTCTGAAGCCAACCTGGTCTACAAAGTGAGTCCAGGACAGCCAAGACTATACAGAGAAACCGTGACTTGAAAGAAAATAAATAAATAATGGATATTATTAAATAATTAAGTGAGGTAGGAAAGAAGAAAAAACTTGTCCTACCATTAAATACAAAGAACAATGAAAGAGTAATTTCTGAAGTATTCTAAGATACCCTTTCACAATAAGTCTTTACAACACAAAGAAAAGTGAACATGTCTCTGTTTTTTTTTTTTTTCTTTTAAAGGCAGTCAGGCAATTTTTCTTAAACTCTCACTTCCCCTTGGTGCATATTAGCCAATCTTCTCAGATTGTGAAGTCTTTGAAACTGAGTTTCTACCAGTGGGATAAGATGCAGTCACCATTTACACCAGTGATAAAAACAGGCCATTTGGACAAGTGTGTTTATTAACCTGTTTGTGTTCTGGTACACCACTTTTTACAAAAACAAGACAAACAAACAAAAAAAAAACTTTTAAAAATACCTTTGCTTTCTTCATTTGTTCCTCTGCTGGAAACCAAGGTTATTCTTTCCCCAACAATGTTACTAAATATCTTGAGTGGTTCATCTCCAACCAAGTCATGCTTCTAAGCTTGGTTTGCTTTTTTAAAATTCAGACTTCATTATTATAATTTAGATATGGGGAAGCCAACAAATCAGGGGCATACCTTCTTTTATCACTATAAGCTCACTTCTGAAGAGGAAGGAATGTAGATACTTTGTATAAGATACATTGTATATGAAAGATAGACTGGTAGGCCAGGCCTATCCAATTGCTACTGATAGGCTACTCCTGAAAAGTGCTTTCTCTCCCAAGGCCACCAAGCTACTAAGATGTCAAGGTAGCTGTAGCATCTGGTGAATATGAACACCCAGCATACAGAACTGCCTCATTGATCTTCCAATGTGACTCACTTGTGTGGCTGGTGATCTGACATCCAAGTGTTGCAGATAGACTTTTCCAAGGGTCTTAAAAGATTCCCATTTCTGTAAACCTACACAACTATGGAAATTTAATTTTTTACAGAGAAGCTAAAACCATACAATGGAAAAAAGACAGTATCTTGAACAAGTGGTGCTGGTCTAACTGTATGTCTACATGTAGAAAAATGCAAATAGACCCATATTTATTACCTTGCACAAAGTTAAAGTCCAAGTGGATCAAAGACCTCAACATAAAATCAGACACACTAAATCTATTAGAAGAAAAAGGAGGAAAGAGCCTTGACCTCAATGGCACAAGAGACAACTTTCTGAACAGAACACCATCAGTATAGGCTCTAAGAACAACAATTAATAAATGGGATTTAATGAAATTGAAAAGCTTTTGTAAAGCAAAAGACACTGTCATCAGAACAAAATGACAGCCCACAGAGTGGGAAAAGATCTTCACCAACCCTACATCCGATAGAGGGCTAATATCCAGGATATATAAAGAACTGAAGAAGTTAAATACCAACAAACTAAGTAACCTAATTATAAAAGGAGTACAGAGCTAAACAGAGAATTCTCAAGAGAGGAATATCAAATGGCAGAGAAACATGTAAAGAAATGCTTTATGTCCTTAGTCATTTGGGAAACACAAATCAAAACGACCCTGAAATTTCACCTCACACCAATAAGAATGGATAAGATCCAAACATCAAGGGATGATGCATACTGGAGAGGCTGTGGAGAAAGGAGAACCCTTTTCCATTGCTGGTGGGAATGTAACCTTGTACAACCACTTTGGAAATCAAATCTGGTGCTTTCTCAGAAAATTAGGAATACTGCTACCTCAAGATCCAGATATATCACTCTTAGGCATATACCCAAAAGATACCCCACCATTCAATAAGGACATTTGCTCAACTATGTTCATAGCAGCTTTATTTGTAATAGCCAGAATCTAGAAACAACCTAGATATCACTCAATAGAGGACTGGACACCAAAAGTGAGGTACATTTACATAATGCATTACTGCTCTGCAATTAAAAACAAGGAAATCATGAAAATTTCAGGCAAATATTGGGAACTAGAAAAGATCATCCTGAGTGAGGTAACCCAGAAGCAGATAGACACATATGATATATACTCAATTATAAGTGGATATTAACCATATAATGTTGGATAAACATACTAAAATCTGTAGTCCTAAAGAAACTTAACAACAAGGAGGACCCTAGGGAAGATGCTTAATCCTCATTCAGAAGAGCAAAGAGGATAGTCATGGGAAGTAGGAGAAGACAAAGAATAGGACAGGAACCTTCCAGAGAGGACCTTTGAAAGACTCTACCCACCAGTGTATCGAAGGAGATACTGAGACACATAGGCAAACTTTGGGCGGAGTGCCAGAATCCTTATGGAAGAAGATAAAAAGACCTGGAGGGGACAGGAACTCCACAAGGAGAACAACAGAGCCAAAGTACCTGGGCCCAGGGGAACCTGTAGAGACTACTACTCCAACCAAGGACCGTGCATGGAGAGGACCTAGACCTCTTGTTCAGAGGAAGCCCATAGCCTGCTCAGTCTCCAAGTGGGTGTCCTAGTAAGGGGATCAGGGGCTGTCTCTGACATGAATTCAGTGGCTGGCTCTTTGATCACTTCCCCTGAAGGGTGCAGCCATACCAGGCCACAGAGGAAGATGATGCAGCCAACCTTGATGAGACATGATAATCAATCTTCGGTCAGATGGAAGGGGAGGAGGTCCTCCCCTATTAGGGAACTAGGAAAAAGGTATAGGGGGAGAAGGGAGAGAATGGGTGGGACTTGGAGGAGATTTGAGAGGAAGCTGCAGTGGGGATGCAAAGTGAATAAATTATGATAGATAGATAGATAGATAGATAGATAGATAGATAGATAGATAGATAGATAGATAGATAGTGATTTGGGTGGCTCCTTGGTATGATGCTGTTCTATTACACATAAAGACTTATCTCTAGTAACCTTAAAACAGACCAAAAGCATCTGCCAATTCTCAACAAGAAATGTTAGCGTTAAGCAAGGCAGGCATATTTAGGGAAAAACTATTACGTTAGAGCACATTGGGAGTACCTCTTCCTTTTGTTTCAACTACAACTTTTGGTGGGAAACTCAAAGTGCCCAGAGGTGTTCCTGCCTGCCATCTTTATGACACAAACTGAGCACTCCCCCATTTTAGCATGTTGAACATAAGCTCTATTACCTTGACATAAGCATGCCCCAAAATAGGGCCAGCATGTTTCCCTCTGGACTATGTCCCTTAAGGGAGCATGTCCCTAAAGTGCTTTCTTGTGTGCATACGAATAGATTACACAAATGAGTCCTTTATGTTTAGAAGTGCCATTGATTTGTAAATAACTCCAGTGCTCTTCTTATCTGCTGTGGGCAATAAAATATTTCTGTACTCTTTTATTTCCTGGCTATACTATTTTTTATCCTTTTGTTTGTTTTTGTTTTTGTTTTTCAAGACAGGGTTTCTCTGTGTAGCCTTGGTTGCTTTGGACTCACTTTGTAGACCAGGCTGGCTTTGAACTCACAGCAATTTGCCTGCCTCTGCCTCCCTGAGTGCTGGGGTTACAGGTGGAAGGCGTGTGCCATCACTCCCAGCTTATGGGTTTTATTTTTTCTTGTTATTGTTTTAATGTTTTATGTTCAGTTACAGGAAAAAAGAAAAAAAAAAAACCAAAATGGAAGCCATTGAGTGAAGGGCACACTGATGTTTCAACAACTTATGTCACATCTTATAGATCTTCATAGGCAAGAAAAATGAGGAGGCCTTAAGTCATTAAAGGTCAGGGAAATTATGAAGAAAACAGACAAAGGAAATTGGTGCTTGTTTCACAGTTTTCCTCAGGGTTTTGACTGTCTCCCACTGAATGAACTTGAATTTTTATAGTAAGTTACTTATCATTAAAAATTAAAATGTATGTTCAGGAAGTTGTCTCCCATGCCAGAGTTCAAGGCTCTTCCCCACTTTGTCTTCTAACAGGTTTAGTGTGTCTGGTTTTATATTGAGGTCTTTGATCCACTTGGACTTTAGTTTTGTGCAGGGTAATAAGTATGGATCTATTTGCAATTTTTTACATGTAGATTATCCAGTTAGATCAACAACATTTGTTGAAGATGCTATCTTTTTTCCATAGAATAGTTTTGGCATCTTTGTCAAAAATCAGGTGTCCGTAAGTGCGTGGGTTTATTGCTGGGTCTTCTATTTGATTCCATTGATCCACCAGTCAGTTTCTACGCCAGTACCATGCAGTTTTTATAACTGTTGCTCTATAGTACAGCTTGAGATCAGGGAAGGAGATACCTCCTGAAGATCTTTTATTGTAGAGGATTGTTTTAGCAATTCTGGGTTTCTTGTTATTCCATATGAAGTTGAGAATTTTTCTTTCAAGGTCTGAAAGAATTGTGTTGGTAATTTGATGGGAATTGCATTGAATCTGTAGATTGCTTTTCGTAAGATGGCCATTTTTACTATATTAATCCTGCCAAGTCATGAGCATGGGAGATCTTTCCATCTTCTGATATCTTCTTCTAATTCTTTCTTCAGAGAATGGAAATTTTTTTGATACAAGTCTTTGATTTGCTTGGTTAGCGTTACACCAAGGTACTTTATTGCCTTTGTGGTTATTATGAAGGATGTTGTTTCCCTAATTTCTTTCTCAGCTCTTTTACCTTTTGTATACAGGAGGGCTACTGATTTTTTTTTAGTTGATTTTGTATCCAGCCACTTTGCTGAAGGGGTTTATCAGCTGTAAGAGTGCCCTGGTAGAATTTGGGGGATCACTCAGGTATACTATCATATCATCTGCAAATAGTGATAACTTGTATAACCACTTTGGAAATCAATCTGGCACTTTCTCAGACAATTAGGAATAGCGCTTCCTCAAGATTCAGCTATACCACTCCTAGGCATATATCCAAAAGATGCTCAAGTACACAATAAAGACATTTGTTCAACCATGTTTGTAGCAGCTTTATTTGTAATAGCCAGAAGCTGGAAACAACCCAGATGTCCCTCAATTGATTAATGGATACAGAAATTGTAGTATGTCTACACAATGGAATATTACTCAGCAATAAAACAAGGATATCATGAAGTTTGCAGGTAAATGGTAGGAACTGGAAAAGATCATCCTGAGTGAGGTATCCCAGAAGCAAAAAGACACACAGGGTATATACTCATTCATAAGTGGATATTAGATATATAATATAGGATACACCTACTAAAACCTGTACACCTAAAGAAACTAATTAAGAAGGAAGACTCTGACCTATAAGATAGGATAAATATACTGAAATCTATACATCTAAAGAAGATAAACTAGAAAGAGGACCCGGGGTAAGATGATCAATCCTCATTTAGAAAGACAAATGGGATGAACATTGGATGTAGGAGAAAACAAGTAACAGGACAGGAGTCCACCACAGAGGGCCTCTGAAAGACTCTACCTAGCAGTGTATCAAAGCAGATATTAAGACTCATAACCAAACCTTCGGCAGAGTGCAGGGAATCATATGAAAGAAGGAGGAGTTAGTATTACATGAAAAGACTGTTTGTCCGACCAAGGACCATGTATGGATATAACCTAGAACCCCTGCTTCGATATAGCCCATGGTAGCTCAGTATCAAAGTGGGTTCTCTAATAAGGGGAACAGGGACAATTTCTGACATGAACTCAATGGCTAGCTCTTCGACCCTCCTCGCCAAGGGAGGAACAGCCTTGCTAGGCCACAGAAGAGGACATTGCAGCCAGTACTGATGAGACCTGATAAGCTAGGGTCAGATAGAAGGGGAGGAGATCCTCCCCTATCAGTGGACTTGGAAAGGGGCAGGGAGGAGATGAGAGAGGGAGGGTGGTATTGGGAGGGAATGAGGGAGGGGTTATGGCTGAGATACAAAGTAAATAACCTGTGATTAATATAAAAAATAAAAATTAAAAAAAAAACACAAAAAAAGAAGGAGGACTCTGACTAAATGCTCAAACCCCATACAGCAAAGCAAAGAGGATGAACATCAGAAGAAGGAAAAACAGGGAACAGTACAGGAGCCTGCCACAGAGGGCCTCTGAAAGGCTCTACCATGCAGGGTATCAAAGCAGATGCTGAGACTTATGGCCAACCTTTGGGCAGAGTGCAAGGAATTTCATGAAAGATGTAGGAAATAATAAGACCTGGAGAGGAGAGGAGCTCCAAAAGGAGACCAAAAAATCTGGGCACAGGGGTCTTTTCTGAGACTGATACTCCAACCAAGGACCATTGATGAAGATAACCTAGAACCCCTGCACAGATGTTGCCCACAACAGTTCGTGTCCTAGTGGGTTCCATAGTAATGGGAACAGGAACTGTCTCTGACATGAACTGATTGGCCTGCTCTTTGATCACCTCCCCCTGAGTGGGGAGCAACCTTTACCAGGGCACAAAGGAAGACAGTGCAGCTACTCCTGATGAGACATGATAGACTAGGATCAGAAGGAAGGAGAAGAAGACCTCCCTTATCAGTGGACTTGGGGAGGGGCAGGTGTGGAGAAGGGAGAGAAAGAGTGGGATTGGGAGGGGAGGTGGGAGGGAGCCACTGGAGGATACAAAATGAATAAAGTGTAATTAATAAAAATTAAAATATAAAAATTAAAATGTCATTGGTTTCTATAGCTCAAGACAAGCTTTCTCCCCAGTTTGGATTAAGACTTCAGTATAGTGTTAACATCACACATCACAAAGACAACAGTACATTCATTAAATCTGTGTTTTTGGAGCCCATTCAATGTGCTATCCACTGTAATAAGTACTGGGGAGAAAATGGTGAAAAAACAAATATGGGCTCCAAGCCAGAAAGCAAACAACATACAAAGAAATAAAAGACTGAAATAAAGGTAAGTGCTGCAAGTCACAAGGAACCAAGACTGGGGGAATTTTCTTGAAAAGAAGTTAGAAGGTGAATATCAGATGGTGGACCCCAAAATAGTATATCCATAACTATATCTGAAGCTACACATGGTGATGAAATGTTCTGAGGTAAAGATAAAGCAAGGAACAAAAGAGATATAGAAAGCAGGCACAAGTGTCAAATGGCATGAGTGCAAAAGAGGTTCCATTTTCTAAAGAATGTTGAGAATGATCAGAAAGATGTAATGAAGAAAGAGGATTGTGAAAAAATAAATGCAAAAATTTTAACTTTGTGTATGTGTGGGTGTAGTTTGTACACATGTGTAAGTGTTCCTGTGTGTGTGTGTCTGTGTCTGTGTGTGTCTTTCTGTGTGTGTGTGTGTGTGTGTGTGTGTGTGTGTGTGCGCGTAGATGTCTGTTTTGAACACTTTCCACTGTATTTACTAAGGCAAAGTCTGTCTGAAACCAGACCTTATCACTGTAGCTAGTCAAGCTAGCGAGCTTTCCCAGGAGGACCTCCTGTCTTTGCCTCCTAAGTCTTGGCATGCCGGGTAGCCACCACACCCACTTGGTTTATTACTTGTAGGATGAAGATCTGAACTAAAATCCTCAAATTACATGGCAAGTGCTTTACCACAAAGCTATTATTTTTAATTTCCTAAAACTGCCATGAGTCTTCCCTCTCTCCTATTGGAAGGTCAACACAATATAGAATTTCTTAAAGAGATTCAGTGTTGTTCAGCATTGCATTCAGATGTTCTTTTGCTAATGAGCCACTCTTATCTCTAGCCTTCCTGTTACTTCATGCTTTGTCTGTCTTGTCCCCATAAGCAAATTGCCAAATGGTGGTTTCCATTCCAAACTGACTTTCACAATCCTTGTACCTTCTAATGCACAATTTGTTCCCCATTTCATTCGCTTCTTTCAGCAACAAATTTGCTTTCAGAAAAGCAGTCTGGAGGAATAGCAAGCACAATATGCAATCCGTCAAGCACAGAGGGCGTTTCCAACAACCCACGCCCTGCTCATAAATCATTGATTTGCTCAGAAACTGCATTTTATTTTCAACCCAATGATTTTGATTGATAAAAGTAATATGCCTTGCTTAAGAGTTCTCTGAACTCCTAAAAATTGGAGTGCATACTAACTAGCTTATTAAAATAGTGAAATCTGTGGCACATTACAGTGTTGCAGTAGAAATTCACACTTATGAAACTAAATCCTCCTCTCTACCTAGTGAGAGAAGATTCCCAACTTCAAGAGCCTTTGGGAGGAAACTTGGCAAGACTCCAGTCATCTGGAGGCTTCCTCCCCTCAGAAGCTAGTATCCACCCATCTGGAGATCTGCAATTTCAAAGCATATACCCTGAGGTCACTGAGATTTTCAAGGAAACAAGTAGTGTTTCAATAACTGGTGATGTGTGTATAACTTCACCATTTTTTTTCCTATAGGAAGCTTAATTTTGCCTTTGAAACACTTTGGAAGTTTATGTGGTAATAGCAGTTGTAAGAAACAAAGTTCATAACAGGTATGAAACCCAAGTTCCAGAAAAGGAAGATTGAATTTTTCAAGGAAATCTCAAGAAACAAAAGCTTTTCCTTTTATTTAGGCTTGAAAAACTAAGCAGAGAGACTTGAATAATCCTTATTCAGAGAGATTTGAATAATTCCATGAGCTGCAAATGTAATTTCAGATACATACTTACATAAAAGAGGAGGTACTTACGCTTGTGAACATGTGAAAAAGATACCCATACAAAATCAGGATTAGGACACCCACTGGCTGTTCCTGGAAATATGTCAAAGTCAGTTAAAGAATAAATGACACTGAGATAAAGATGGCACTGTAATATGGCAGAGGAAGTAGACACACTAATGAGAAGAGAAACTTAGATAGGGCATAGTGCAAGATTACCATTGTGTTTTTTGTTATCCTCCTGCATTGATGTTGCAGACAAGTTCTAATGAAACGAAGATGTGACTATTGACTTGAGCTATCTGATACAGAAAAGCCACCCCACTTGTTATCAACCTTGCAAGAAGCAAAGTGCTGTGCATTCTCAGGAAACCTGATATTCCACAACCCCATTCTAGAGGAAAAGCTGACAGAGCACAAGGATTACAGATGTGGATGACTTTGTATTTCTTTCTAGAAAAAAATAAATAAATTAGTGTGTAGCTACTAAGAAATGTTTGAGCAAATGTATGCAGAGTCATCAACCTCTCACAGTTGTAGGAAGTGACTCAGGTGTCAGGTTTGGTAGCCTTCTCTGAACTTCTCTGGAATGTCATGACTTATGTTGACGTTAGCTGGATATGGGGATCACACAGGCCTTAGTTCATTTTTATCTTTTATAGGGATTTCTTTTGTACTATTATTAAAATATAATTACATCATTCCTCCCATGTAGACATTGCATCCACCTAACCAAGTTTCAACAGAACCCACCAGCACATAAGGAGGAAAAGTAATTGACAAAAGAGAAATTTTGCCACTTTTTAAACCTTTAGCCAAGTACTAAGGAATAAAATTAAGACTTTAAAAGAGCAGCCATTCAGGTATGTTTAAAATTTTTTATTGTTGGGGATATCCAAGATAGTAGCAACCAGCACGCACCGCATCTGAGAGGCAGATTGGTGAGTGTAGGGGCAGCTAAAGCCAGAACATCGACATTAAGCCTTCCTGAACAAGAGGGGACATTACATGAGCTGAGACCTTTAGTTTCAGGTCACCCACAGACTTCTCAGAGGATGGAGAAAGGTGTCTATGTACTGGGCTCTTGGGTAAGAATGGTATCTCTAACATGATGTCACTTGTGTTAAGGTCTGGTGGTCTGTTGCAGACCCATCTGTGAAATAAGTAACCAGTGCCCAGTTCACATGGATGGTGCACTGGAAAACTCTATACACAGATTAGCTCTCAGTAGTCCTCGAGTCCTACCTTCTAATGACAAGCACTCAAATATATATTCTCTACAACCCCATCTATCAGTTGCTTTTAACATCCCTGTGACTGAATACCTGACAAGTAGCAACCTAAGACAGAAAAGAATTATTCTGGCTTACAGTCCAAAGGAAAACAGTCCACTGTGGCAAGGAAGACATGGCAGCAGCTTAGGGACGCTGATTACATTCTTTCTGCAGTCAGGAAGCAGAGAGCATGAATGCTTAGGTTTATCTAGTTTCCTCCTTTTTATGCAATCCGTACTCCAGTCCATTGAAAGGTGCTGTCCATACTTAAGCTGGGTTTTTACCCTTCACTGAACCTAGTTTAGTTAATCCCTCACAGGCAAGTGCAAAGGTTTGTCTCCCTGGTGATTCTAGATCCTATCAACCTGACAATTGAGATTAACAGTCACAACATTCTTTCTGGAAAAATCAAGGCCTTAGAGCTCAAAGACCCAGCTTCCTTTGCTGTGTCTTTGCAGTCCTAACAAGAAGACATCATCATAAATTTAGGGTGAAAATAGTTATGCCTTTGTTTTATGTTCTTAGCTCTCTAGTTCCTCTACAACTGGATCCGGACTTGCTCTTTCCAATGTGTTTTTCTCAACCTAAGTCATTCATCCAAGATCTTCTTCAAGGTTTTAAGCCAGTGGTTCTCAATCTTCTTAATGCTGTGACCCTTCAACACAGTTCCTAATGTTATGATTACCCTCAAACATAAAATTATTTTCATTCCTACTTCATAATTGTAGTTTTGTTACTGTCATGAATCATAATGTAAATAACTGTGCTTTGGTCTTAAGTGACCCCTGTGAAAGGGTCATATGACCTCTGAAGGGGTTGTGACCCACAGGTTGAAAACCACTGTTTTAAGCTAAGAGCTAACAGGCTACCTGTTTTCAAGACCATGCATTTCTTCATTAGAACAAAATTGTCTACTTCCGATTTAAGTCTATATGAACTACATCTCTGTGTTAATATTCATTGATAAAATGTTAGTTTTAAAATTTAGAAGTCTAAAAGATGCTTCCATTATGATAAATTACACTATTGTATTAGTACTTATGATTTCTAACACTAAAATAAATGATGGTAGTAAGGTGGAAAAAAAATCTATGGTAGTCATTTTTATAAGCCTTTATCCTTCACTAGTCTATTTGATATATAGCCAGGTCAATAAATGTTGACTATGATGAAAAATTTTACTTGACTAAGAATAGGAATATAGCTCAGACCATGTTTGTCTAGAAAATTTTTCTATAGATAGCTTTATAAAAATAGAAATATTTTTGAAATTTTATATTTGAGTATGACAGAAAGGATTTCAAACTGCCAATGTTAAAATAAGTATTGGCATCTAAAGCTGGTGTACTGATGAGGGGGAAAGATCTTAGCCTAATATAGCCAGACAATCTAGAGACAAAGAATTCAGAACAACAGGCATAGAGAAGAGGTTTCACAAGTGCTTAGAGCTAAATGTATTGATTGTAAAGGTCATCAAACTAGCAGAAGCATCCATTAAGCCAAAATATTCATTGTAACCAAGGAAACCAGGGGGAAAATGGAAAGCTCTTAAACAATGAAAATGTTTTTGTTTCCTTGAGATGCGGCCTGAATATATCTATGTCTCTATCCCTGGAACATTTTCTTCAGATCCCAAGGATTCTTGACTATGGTGGTTATCACTATGGAAGGGGGGTGGTCCCTTATGGAGCACAATTACAAAGAGAAAGGCTTGCTGAAGACTCACTGGAATGCAGAAATTAATGAGTAATTTAATCACAACAATCACAGCTTGGATTTATAGGTAAGAGTTAAGAATCTATAGATAACGGCAACCAAACAAAATTATTATTGTACAGAATACAGTCTGTGTTGCCTTTTAATCATATATAAGCAGATGTGTTGAAGAATTCAAGAGCCACCTATGAGTTTCAAATCATGGCCAGGAAATCCTGGTCAAGATAATTGTATTGAACTGGCAATGGGTATCTCTTTGCAATCTCATATTCAAAGACCACTATTGGATAAGTAAGCAGGCCACTCCATTTACAATTACCACCTTTAGTCACAAAAGACCTTAGTCTGTGGGAGACAGTATTTATTGAAATTTGCCACTGTAGAGAAAAGCACATGGAATTAAGGTTATTGTTGTTCTGACTGTGGAATTCTCAGTCATAAATGAGACATTTATATATTGTCCCCATTCCTGAGGCTCAAGGACTACTATGGAATAGAGGGTGACAAGATTGTAGGATTCAGAGATTGAGGAGGACCAAAGCAAACAGTGCTTTCTGGACATGACAGAACCACTGCTGTGTTTGTGTGCATAAGATTAAGCTAGTCAACACTTTATCGGAGAATGGGTGGGGGTTCATGAAGCTTCATTCCTAGCTGAAGAGATACTGACAGTTGACGGATTCTGGGGGATGGAGAATCAGTTTTCATTAAGGGTGTTGTCCCTGGTAGGTCAACTACTCTCCAGTAGAAGGCTCTGTATCAAGAAATATGTGGACACTACAAATTGGCCTCAACATTTTTTTTAAGATTTTTTTTTAAATTTTTGATATTTTAACCCAATTACACTGTTTTTCCCTTCCTTTTACAACCTCCAGACCTTCACATACACCCTCTCCCCACTCTCCTTCAAATTCATGACCTCCTTTTACAAAAATTGCTACTACATGCATGTATGCATTTCTAAATACATGTATATTGCTAAACATAATCACTCAGTCTGCATAATATTACTTGTATGTATGTTTTCAAAATCGATAATTTGGCACTGGACAACGAATTGGCGTTTTCTTCCCTGAGAAGGGCTACCTCTCTTACCCAGCTTTACTTGGTTGCCTGCAGTTTTTTGTTTGTTTTGGTGTGTGTGTGTGTGTGTGTGTGTGTGTGTGTGTGTGTGTGTGCAGGTAAAGACTCTTGAGATATTGCACATCCAGTTTGGCATGTTCATTGATTTCATCCTTGTTCACTTATGGTCACGTTGTTGACACTTTATAGGCAAAGCTTCTGATGTTGAGAGACCAAAAGATTAAAAATCAGCTATTATTAATTAGGCTTGAACTAGATGGATGGAGAAGTCCAGTAATGCCCTGAGGGGAAGGACCACCTTACTGCATTCTTTCCTCACCCACTAGAGATACAGTTGCTAGGAAACTGTCCCATCCCCCTAGGGAGGGGCACCAGATCATTAATGGTCTGGGGACCTTCTTATAGCCAATCAATTCAAAATGTAGCATTTTGACCAATAGATGCTTGCCAGACAGGAATCTCCCCTGCCTTGGGCATGCTGGGATGGACCAGAATCTTTAAATCACCCAAATAACCTGGGCACAGACGCTTGGCTCCCACCTCTTTGGAGGTGGAGGGTGTGGGTCCAAGCTGCAACTTGTAATTTCTAATAAAAAGAACCTCATGTATTTACAGCAGAGTCTGTTTATTCCTCATCTTTTGGGGTTCGTGAACTGGGCAGAACAATGTTAAAAGGAGACATAATCTTCCTGATACCCTACAACTTTTTTATAATCTCCCTACCCACACTTCCACAATGTTTCCTGAGCCTTAGGTGTCTTGTTAAATGTATCTTTTGAAAAATGTATTCTTAGGGACTGGGCTTGATGACTCTTGCTTTTTGTCAATAAGGTTTTTTTTTAATTAATTACACTTTATTCACTTTGTATCCCTCCCATAAGCCCCTCCCTCCTCCCTTCCTGATCCCACCCTCCCCCTTCTTCATGCATGCCCCTCCCCAAGTCCACTGATAAGGGAGGTCCTCCTCTCCTTCCTTCTGATCTTAGTCTATCAGATCTCATCAGGGGTGGCTGCTTTGTCATCTTCTATGGCCTGGAAAGCTTCCTCCCCCCTCAGGGGGAGGAGATCAAAGAGCAGACCAATCAGTTCATGTCAGAGGCAGTCCCTCTTCCCATTACTATGTAACCTATTTGGACACTAAACTGCCATGGGCTACATCTGTGCAGGGGTTCTAGGTTATCTCCATTCATGGTACTTGGTTGGAGTATGAGTCTCTGGGGAGACCTCTGTGTTCAAATTTTCTGGTTCTGTTGCTCTCCTTGTGGAGTTCCTGTCCTCTCCAGATATTACTATTTTCCACTTCTTACATAAGATTCCATGCACATTGCCCAACAGTTGGTCATAAGTCTCAGCATCTGTTTTGATAGTCTGCAGGGCAGAGCCTTTCAGAGGCCCTCCGTGGCAGGTTCCTAGCTTGTTTCCTGTTTTCTTCTTCTTCTGATGTCCTTCCTCTTTGCCTTTCAGGATGGGGATTGAGCATTTTAGTCAGGGTCCTCTCTCTTGATTAGTTTCTTTAGATGTACAGATTTTAGTAGGTTTATCCTATATTATATGTCTATATGAGTGAGTATATACTGTGTGTGTCTTTCTGCTAGGACAGCTCACTCGGGATGATCCTTTTCAGGTCCCACCATTTACTTGCAAATTTCATGATTTCCTTATTTTTTATTGCTGAGTAATATTCCTTTGTGTAGATGGAATCTGAAAGAGGGCTACTATCCAGTATATATAAAGAACTAAAGAAGCTGAAAAGCAGCAAACCAAGTAATCCAATTAAAAAATGGGGAACAGAGCTAAACAGAGAACTCTCCGTAGAGGAATATAGAATGGCAGAGAAACACTTAAAGAAATGCTCAACGTCATTAGCCATTAGGGAAATGCAAATCAAAACGACTTGATTTCACCATACACCCATCAGAATGGCCATCAAATTTTACCCTGAGATTTCACCTTACACACATCAGAATGGCCAAGATGAAAAACTCAAGGGACAACACATGCTGGAGAGGTTGTGGAGAAAGGGGAACCCTTCTCCACTGCTGGTGGGAATGTAAACTTGTACAACCACTCTGGAAATCAATCTGACACTTTCTCAGACAATTAGGAATAGTGCTACCTCAAGATCCAGCCATACCACTCCTAGGCATATACCCAAAAGAGGCTCAAGTACACAATAAGGACATTTGCTCAACCATGTTTGTAGCAGCTTTATTTGTAATAACCAGAAGCTAGAAACAGCCCAGATGCCCCTCAACCGAAGAATGGATGCAGAAATTGTGGTACATCTACACAATGGAATATTACTCATCAATGAAAATTAAGGAAATCAATAAGTTCTTTTTTAAGAGGCCATGAAGTTGAAAGGATAAAGATGTGGAGGTAGATCTAGGAGGAGCTGATAGAGGAGTGGAAATGAACATGATAAAGATACATTGTATGAAGTCCTCAAATAATTAATAAAATATTGCAGTTTTTAAAAACTGGGTGTAATGGTGTTCTTGTAAGAAGGTGGTATGCTTGTAAGGAGATAGAGACAGGTAGGTTCCTGGAGCTCCCTGACCAGCCAGCCAAGCCTACGAGGCCAGCTTCTAGTCAGTGAGAGACCCTGGCCACACAAGGTGAGAAGCATCTGAAAAACAATATCCACAGTTGATCTCAAGCCTCCACATACATATATAAACACATATACTTGAACATACATGAATATGCATATATATAAATGCACACAAATAAAATTTTATGAGAGTCATAAAGAAGCCAGTATAGTTTGCAGGACAGGAATTCTCTCTGATTTGTGAGGTTTTTATTTTCAGGCTTGTCCCTGGCACAAAAGAAAATGTTTTGGAATCAAGGGGTAAATGTCTTCCTTCTTAGGCAGGGAAGATATAGTTACAGAATAGCTACTTGCAGATAGAAGATGGTACCTTCTTTAAGTTCTTTGTTTCTTTAAGTGTCACTGTCTGTCACAAAACAGCCACAGGACCTACTGCTCAAGCCACAGGCCATCATCATTTTGAAGAAATATGTCAACCACTGGTACATGGATTGTCCTAAGCCTTCCCTACCTTTCATGTCTTCCTCTTCTCCCTCTAACCTATTTCAGATGAAGTTCAAGTTCATACTCTTAGGTGTCTCAAAGTTCTCTAAGTTAATCATAAAAATGTTTTCATTTCTAAGTTTATCTTCAAAATATAATCACATGTCATATTATGGTTTATATGGTCAAACATACAACCAGTGCTACTATGCATTTTCATGGTACACATTCACATTTCTCTTAATGATTACATTGCTGTGGAAGGGTCTGCTTATGGGATGTTTGGCTTTCATGCTGAGTTTCCAAAAATGGCATTAGCTGAAACATCTAAATGCATAATCTTGGGATATACTATTTCTCAAAATTCCACCTTCTCTCAGCCCTTGACTGCTTTATCCTAAGTAGTTATTTGAGATTTTATAGAAATAGTTATTTGAGATTTTATAGAAAATCTCTATAGAACATTTTAAATGTCTAATTAATGTCTATCAAGCTCAACTCTCACACGAAGATATGCTTTTTCTTGAGTGACAAGTGCTACATCCTATGTTTTCTTTCATTGTACTGTATTTCAATACACTAAGACTTTGAAATAGTCATCACAATCAGGTTTAAAGAAGTGATGGATAGAGCTGGAGATGACATATGTGAAAGAGATCAGGAATGGTCAAGGGCTATGCTGTTCTCATTGCTTTAGAGGAGGAGAGAGCATAAAGAGAATTTCTGCTGCTCTGTCATGTTGATAACTGACATAGAAAGTGCTATGATTAAAAGAGTATAGATTTGGGGGTCACTTGGAAACTATGTGATAGTACAAAAATGTTTTTTTTTTTTTCATTTAGGTAACAGAAATGAAATATACGCATTTCATTTCTTAAACAAATGCTGTTGGAAACCTAGTTTCACATTAGCCCAGGCTGGCCATAAACTAGAAATATAGCCAAGAATGACCTTGAAATTCCGATATTCCATCATCCACGTTCTGAATTCTGGCATTACAAGTGTGTGCCATCACACACAATGTATGTGGTGCTAGAAATTAAACTCATGGCTTTGTGTGTGATAGGCAAGCACTCTTCTATAGCCCCTTTGTGTTTGTGTGTGTGTGGGGGGGGTGAGAGTGTATATTTGTATTGAAAAAAGATAACTTTGGCTCTTACCTAATAGCACATGCAAGTACTTAATTTGAGATGAATCACAGACCCAAATATAAATGCTAAAATTATAATACCTTTAAATCAAATGCAAGGAAATATCATTGCCATTTTAAAATGGGTAAGAATGTCTTACAGAGGACAAGAAGAACATTAACCATAACAGAAAACATTAATAAATTGTATTCCCTCAACTTATACATGCCTGGTATTCAAAGAACACTATTAAGAGAATAAAAAGGAAAGCCATATGGTGGGTGAAATATTTACAGCACACAAAACCAAAGCAGGACTTGTGTTCAGAAAGCAGAATACATTAATATAATTCAATAGCCAGAAGTTAAATAGCTTAATAAATTGTGTATGAAAGCGTGAATAGGTATTCATAAAAGAAAATATAGCCAATAAACACATTTTAAAGTATTGGACAGCCTTATTCATGAGGAAAAATGAAAGTTAATAGAACAGTGAAATGATATGCCTCTATACCACTAAATGGGCTATAGGGTGAAAGAGTTAGACAACAGCATGTATTGACGAGAATGCAGAACAATTCACTTGGAAACTGAGAAGCCTATGGGCTTCCTCTGAACAGGGGGTCAATTTACAAGTGGAATTCCCTAGTAAGGGGTACAGTGGCTGTCTCTGACATGAACTCAGTGGTCGGCTCTTTGATCATCTCCCCTGGGGGGTGCAGCCTTGCCATGCCACAGAGAAAGATACTGCTGCCAGCTTTGATGAGACCTGATAGGCTAAGGTCAGATAGACCTCCCCTATCAGGGGTCTAGGGAAAAGGCATGGGAATTTGGGAAAAGATCAGGGGTGGGGCTGAGAGGAGATGAAGGAGGGGGCTGTAGCAGGGATACAAAGAGAATAAATTGTAATAAATAAATAAATATAAATTTAAAAAATGCAGAACAATTGAAAAGCTCATGTGTCTAGGAGTTAGAAACACTACAACCACTTTGAAGAAGTCCTTGGTTTCTTTAAAGGTTATACACTCATTGACCCTATGCCTTAATCCCATCCATAAGTATGTAAGATAAATCTCCATATGCTGAGCCTGGCAGGCACCTGTAAGACAAACTCACTCATTAACACATTTTCAAAGTATACTGCCCTTTACTTTCAGCTAAAGGTTTTTGGAGATAAAAGCCAGGCAAAGATCACAAAACCAGTATAAGTCATTCTTTTAGATACCTAGGGTAAACTTGTTCATTCTAATACTGAAATAAGCATGTTGAGAACATATCTGCCATTTTATGTTCCTAAACTGAGTATGCCCAGAAACATTTTCTGTGTAATATCTTAACCTTTTGTACATGTGCTCTATAATCTTGAACTAAGACTGCCCAGAAACATGTGACCCATCTTTCTATCTTGAACAATGACCTTACAGTGAGCATGCTAAAAAATGTGCCTGCCTTTAACGTGCTTTCCTAAATCAATACTCATATACCTTTTGAATAAAATCTCCACATTTCCAATTCTTTGAGCAGAAAGTTGCTCTGTAGGTAATTTATGTGCCCTTCCCACTCACTGAAGACCATGAATTTTCTCCCTCTCTATTTTTTTTTCTTTCAAAGAAAATGTGGCCAAGCTGGTGGCACATGCCAGTAATCCCAGCACTGGGGAAGGCAGAAGCAGTCAGATCTCTATGAGTTCGAGTCCAGCTTGTTCTGCAAAGTGAGTCCAGGAGAGCCAAGGGTACACAGACAAACCCTGTCTTGAAGAAAAAGAACAAAAGAAAGAAAGGAAGGAATAAAGGAAGGAGGGAAGAAAGGAAGGAAGGAAGGAAAGAAGGAAAGAAAGAAAGAAAGAAAGAAAGAAAGAAAGAAAGAAAGAAAGAAAGAAAGAAAGAAAGAAAGAAAGAAAGAAAAAGAAAGAAAGAGAAAATGTGTTATGTGTTCATTGATTATACTGCACGGGCAACAGGCTGAGTAATAAGGAAAGTATTTCCTGCTGTTCTTAGTTCTTTCCTTTGTCTTTTGTAGTCCTGACCATGATGATTGTCTCTTGTCACATACCAGGAAGAGAACATATGATGTTCTTTTACAAAATGAGAGCATATGGGCAGGAACAATCCTGTAGACGGATTATTTGTAGCAACTTTATTTATAATAACTAAAATCTACAAACTGCTTGTGTTCAACAAAACAGTGGATAAACAAACTAAGGGAGAGTTTGACAATAGATTTCTAGTGAATAGTTAAAATAAATGAGCAAAACCAACTGGAGGTGTAGCTCAGTAGAAGAGCACATGATTAGTATGCACAAGGTTCTGGATTTAATCTCTAGCACTGGAAGAATTAAAAATACATTAAAATTCATATTTCTTATCCTTTGTTTTCTTTTTTCTTTTGGTTTGCTTGAAGTTTTTTTGTTTGCATTTCTTTTCTAAAGAGAAAGATAAAGAAAGGCTTTGGAGTTGGGTGGGTAGACGGGTAGGTAGGGAGGATCTGGGAGAATTCAAGGAAGGGGAGCTGTGATCACAACATATTGTATGAAAAAAAATACTTTCAGTAAATATGTATATTTATTGTTGATACTTTTAAACATTAAAATCTGCATATTTCAATTTGAATTTACGTCTCAGTAAAATGAATTTTTCAGCATTTCAGATACTCTATAGCAGGCAAAAATAAAACATACCTCCATTTAAAAAAAGTCTCAAATTTTGGGCTGTCTTGTCTGGCCATCAGGTTCCAGAGATTCACCTGTCTCTACTGCCCCATGCCCACCTTTTTATATACTAGTACTGGGGATTCCAATTTAATCACAATGGATAAAACTCAGGGGTCTGTGTTCAGATCCTCAGTACCCATGTACAAAGCCAGGTGCAAAATATAAAAATCCATACTTGTAATCCTAGTTGGGGGAGGTAGAGACATTCTGGATCTCAATCGCTAGCCAGCCTTAGCCAAATCAGTGAGCAAAATGAGGTGGAGAGCAATTGAGAAAGACAAAACTTCAATCTCTGGTCTCTACATATATGTGCACCTACATGTACATATGTGTACACAATTGCATACACTACAGAAAAGAAAAGAATATGACAATGCTGATTGATGCTGATGGCTTGGAGATTTTTGTTTTTGAGCTATTGATGGAGGGGTGGACTATTCAAATGGACAATAGGCATAGCATGTGGAAGAATAAAGTTGTTTCATGTTGCAAGAGAATGAAGCATTATGTGGTAGTTTGAATAAGAATTGCCCCCACAGACTTACATATTTGAATGCTTAATTATCAGGGAGTGGCCCTATTTGAGAAGGATTAAGAGATGTGACTTTATTAGAATAGTTGTGGCCTATTAGTTGGAGAATAGTTGGAGGAAGTGTGTCACTGGGAGTGGACTTTGAGATCACAAAAACTCAAGCCAGGCCCAGTGTCACTGTCCTCTTCTGCTGCCTGTGGATCTGAATATAGATACTTAGATACTTTCCCAGCACCAGGTCTGTCTGCTTGCTGCCATTCTCGCTACCATGAGGATAATGGACTAACCTCTGAAACTGTATGCAAGCCCCAATTAAACACTTCCTTTCATTATAGTTGCCATGGTTGTGGTGTCTCTTCACAGCAACAGAACACTGGCTCAGTACATTACTTCCAGTTTTTTTAATTTTAATGGATTAATTTGTGTTATTCTCTGACACTTTTATACATATATAGAACACATTTTGGTCATTGTCATGCTGCATTATGCTTTCAAGTCCCATTCTCACTCCTGCTGAATCCCTTCTTCCCAAAAAGCTTCCCACTTATTTCCATGCCTTTCATGTTGTTATGTTAATTTTTTGTGACCCACTGAGTTTAACTAAGGCTGCTTGAATGAGCATGGGTGTGGGGTTGTTTACTAGATCATGAACAGCTTACCATTGGTTCTGACACTGAAGTAAAGGACTTCCTTTCTCCTAACAGCCATAAATGCCAATAGCTCCTTCAAGGATGCATGGGGCCTCATGAAGCCCCATGCCAATTCATGACGGAATGTTCATGGGCTCAGTTATATGCTCTTCTCATGCAGGATACCTTAGCTGCTATTACTTCCTGAGGACCACAGCCATGTCCTGTCCAGAAAACAGCATTTCACAACCCTGTCCCTAACTTTTGGTTCTTATACTCTCTCAGCCCCCTCTTCAGCAATGTTCTTTGAGTCTAACAATTATAAAGAATTTTTAACATCACATTTTCTGAACATGTTACATGTGTTGCTAGGGCAAATACAGAAAATGTATTTCTGATAGCTAAATGAAAACCCTGTGTTTCTTTTTCTTTTTTTATTAATTAATGTATTTTTTATTAATTAAAGTTTATTCACTCTGAATCCCAGCTGTAGCCCCCTCCTTCAACCCCTCCCAAGACCTTCCTCTCTCCCTCATCTCCTCCCATGCTCCTCTCCAAGTCCACTGATAGAGGAGGTCTACCTTTCCTTCCATTTGACCCTAGCTTATCATGTCTTATCAGGACTGGCTGCATTGTCTCCCTCTGTGCCTTGGTAAGGCTGCACCCCCCTCAAGGTGAGGTGATTAAAGAGCAGGCTACTGAGTTCATGTCAGAGATGGTCCCTGTTCCCATTAATAAGGAACCCACTTGGACACTGAGCTGCCATGGGCTACATCTGTGCAGGGGTTCTAGGTTTTCTCCATGAATGGTCCTTGGTTGGAGTATCAGTCTCACAAAAGACCCCTGTGCCCAGATATTTTTCTCTCCTTGTGGAGCTCCTGTCCCCTCCAAGTCTTACTATCTCCCCTTACTTTTATATGATTCCCTGAATTCTGCCCAAAGTTTGACTATGAGTCTAGGCATCTGATTTGATACCCTACAGGGTAGAGTCTTTCAGAAGCCCTCTGTGGTAGGCTCCTGTCCTGTTCCCTGCTTTCTCCATCTTCAAAAGTCCATCCTGATTGGTTTTCTCGAGGAGGACTGAGCATATTACCTAGGGATCTCCTTGATTAGCATCTTTAGGTATACAGATTTTAGAATGATTATCCTATATTATATGTCTAATAACCATTTATAAGTGAGTACATACCAAGTGTGTCTTTAAGTTTCTGGTATACCTCACTCAGGATGATCTTTTCTAGTTCCCACCATTTGCCTGCAAATTTCATGATTTCCTTGTTTTTTATTGCTGAGTAATATTCCATTGTGTAAATGTACCACAATTTCTATATCTATCCCTCAACTGAGGGACATCTGGGTTGTTTCCAGCTTCTGGCTACTACAAATAAAGCAGCTATGAACATAGTTGAGCAAATGTCCTTGTTATATGCCTGATCATCTTTTGTATATGTGCCTAGGAGTAGTATATCTGGATCTTGAGGAAGCACTATTCCTAATTGTCTTAAAAAGTGACAAATTTATTTCCAAAGTGGTTGTACAAGTTTAGATTCCTACCAGCAATAGAGGAGGTTTCCCCTTTCTCCACATCCTCTCCAGCATGTGTGTCTCTTGAGGTTTTTTATCTTAGCCATTTTGATGGGTATAAAAGGAAATCTCAGGGTTGTTTTGATTTGCATTTCCATGCTATGGATGGTGAGCATTTTTTTAATTGTTCCTCTGCCATTCAATATTGCTTTATTGAGAATTCTGTTTAGCTCTGTACCCCATTTTTAATTGGACTAATCGATTTGTTGCTTGTTAACTTCTTGAGTTCTTTATATATTCTCAATATTAGCCCTCTGTCAGATAAAGGTTTGATGAAGATCCTTTCCCAGTATGTAGGCTGTCATTTTGTTCTGATTACAGTGTGCTTTGCTTTATAAAAGATTTTCAGTTTCTTGAGGTCCCATTTGTTGATTGTTGTTCTTAGAGCCTGTGCTGTTGGTATTCTGTTCAGGAAGTTGTCTCTTGTGCCAATGAGTTCAAGGCTCTTCCGCACTTGTCTTCTAACAAGTTTAGTGTGTCTGGTTTTATGTTGAGGTCTTTGATCAACTTGGACTTTAGTTTTGTGCAGGGTGATAAGTATGGATCTATTTGCATTTTTCTGCATGTAGACATCCAGTTAGACCAGCACCATTTGTTGAAGATGCTACCTTTTCTCCATTGTATGGTTTTGGCATCTTTGTCAAAAATTGGGTGTCCATAAGTGTGTGGGTTTATTTCTGGGTCTTCTGTTTGATTCCATTGACACACCATTTTCTTTCTATTGCAGTACCATGTAGTTTTTATTACTCTTGCTCTATAGTACAGCTTGAGATCAGGGATGGAGATACCTCTTGAAGATCTTTTATTGTAGACTATTGCTTTAGTGATTCTGGGTTTCTTGTTATTCCATATGAAGTTGAGAATTTTTCTTTCAAGGTCTGTAAAGAATTGTGTTGGTAATTTGACGGCGATTGCATTGAATCTGTAGATTGCTTTTGGTAAGATGGCTATTTTTACTATGTTAATCCTGCCATGCCAAGAGCATCAGACATCTTTCCATCTTCTGATATCTTATTTTATTTCTTTCTTCAGAAACTTGATGTTTTTTTTCATACAAGTCTTTTCTTGCTTGGTTAGTCACACTAAGGTACTTTATGCCCTTTGTGGCTTTTGTGAAGGGTGTTGTTTCATTAATTTCTTTCTCAGCCCATTTGTCTTTTGTTTACAGGAGGGTTACTAATTTTTTTGAGTTAATTTTGTACCAAGCCACTTGGCTGAAGGGGTTTATCAGCTGTAAGAGTTCCCTGGTAGAATTTATGGGGTCACTCATGTATACTATCATATCATCTGCAAATACTGGTACTTTGACTTCTTCCTTTCCAAACTGAATCCCTTGATCTTCTTTAATTGTCTTATTGCACTAGCAAGGACTTCAAGAACTATGCTGAAGAGATACATTTAGTTTGATGTTGGCTATAGGCTTGCTGTATATCGCCTTTACTATATTTAGGAGTGCCTTGTATCCCTGATCCCTCCAGAACTTTAAACATAAATGAATGTTGGATTTTATGAAATGCTTTCACAGAATGTAAGGAGATTATGATGTGTTGTTTTTTTTTTCTTTCAGTTTGTTTACATGGTGGATTACATTGATGGTTTTCTGCATATTAAACTACCCCTGCATAGCTGGGATGAAGCCTACTTTGTTATAGTGGATGATGTCTTTGATGTGTTCTTGGATTAGGTTTGCCAGTGTTTTGTTGAGTATTTTTGCATCAATGTTCATTAGGGAGATTGGTCTGAAATTCTCTTTCTTTCTTGGGTCTTTGTGAGGTTAAGGTAGCAAGGTGACTGTGGCTTCACAAAATGAGTTTGGAATGTTCCTTCTGTTTCTATTTTGTGGAATAATTTGAACAGAATGGGTGTTAGCTCTTCTTTGAAGTTCTCGTGGAATTCTGTGATGAAACTATCTAGCCCTGAGCTCTTTTTGGATGGGAGAACTTTGATGACAGCTTCTATTTCCTTAAGGGATATAGAACTATTTAATTTATTTGACTGGTCTTGATTCAGCTTCGGTAAGTGGAATCGATCAAGAAAAATGTCCATTTCATTTAGATTTTCAAATTTTGTGGCATATAGGCTTTGAAGTAAGACCTAATGATTGTTTGGATTTCTTCAGTGTCTGTCGTTATGTTCCCCTTTCCATTTCTGATTTTGTGGATTTGGATAGTGTTCTTCTGCCTTTTAGTTAGTTTGGCTAAGGGTTTGTCTATTTCGTTGATTTTCTCAGAGAACCAGCTGAGTTTCATTGATTCTTTGAATTGTTTTATTTGTTTCTAATTTATTGATTTCAGCCTTGAGTTTGATTATTTCTAGCCAAATACTCCTTTTCAGTGTGTCTTTTTCTTTTTTTCCTAGGGCTTTCAGGTGAGCCATTAAGTTGCTTGAATGAAATGTTTTGAATTTCACCTTAAAGTCACTTAGTGTTATGAACTTTCTTCCTATCTCTGCTTTCATTGTGTCCCATAAGTTTGGTATGTTGTGCCTTCATTTTCATTGAATTCTAGGAAGACTTTAATTTCTTTCTGTATTTCCTCCCTGACCCAGCTGTCACTGAGTAGTGACATGTTCAGTTTCCATGTGTGTGTAGGCTATTTGCTATTTCTGTTCTTGTTGATGTCCAGCTTAATTCATGGTGGTCAGATAGGATAGAAGGATTATTTCAATCTTCTTGTATCTGTTGAGGCTTGCTTTCTGACCAACTATATGGTCTGTTTTGCAGAAGGTTCCATGAGGTGCTGAGAAGAAGGTAAATTCTTTTGTGTTTTGGTGAAAGGTTCTGTAGATGTCTGTTAGGTCCATTTGATTCATGACCTCTGTTAGAGTCATTCTTTCTTTGTTTAATTTGTTTTGTTGACCTTTCCTTTGTTGAGAGTGGGGTGTTGAGTTCTCCCACTATGAATGTGGGGGACCTATGTGTGGTTAAATTTTATTAATGCTTTTTTAACAAATTTGGGTGCCATTATATTTGGGGCATAGATGTTCAGGATTGTGATGTCTTCTTTGTAGAATTTTCCTTTGATGAGTATGAAGTATCCTTCCCCATCTTTCTTATTGATTTTGGTTGAAAATCTATTTTATTAGATATTAGAATGGCTACTCCTGCTTGCTTCTTGGGTCCATTTGCTTGGAAAACCATCTTCCAGCCCTTTACTCTCGGGTAATGTCTATCTTTGTGACTTAGATGTGTCTCTTGTATGCAATAAATTGTTGGGTCTTGTTTATGCATCCATTCTTTTAGTCTGTGACTTTTTATTGGAGAGTTGAGTCTATTGATATTTAGGGAGATTAATGACCAGCGGCTGTTAGATGCTTTGATTTTGCTGTTGGTTGTGGTAGTGGGTTTGTGTGCTTGGCTACTTTTAGTTTTGCTGTAGTGAGGTTATTTTTTTCCTGTGTTTTCCTGAAAGTAGTTATTTTTCTTGGGTTGTATTTTTCCTTCTAGTATCTTCTGTAACTCTGGATTTGTAGGCAGGTATTATTTTAAATTTATTTTTTATGTTGAATATCTTGTTTTCTCCATCTATGATGTCTGAGAATTTTTCTTGGTATAGTAGCCTGGGCTGACATTTGTTTTCTCTTAGTGTCTGCATGATATCTGTCCAGGGCCTTCTGGATTTCACAGTCTCTGTTGAGAAATCAGGTTTGATTCTGATAGGTTTTTCATTATATATTACTGGCCTTTTCCCCTTGCAGCTTTTAGTATTTTTTTTCTTCTGTATACATACTGTTTAGATTATTATGTGTCGGGAGGATTTTTTTTTTCTGGTCTAATTTATTAGGTGTTCTGTAGGCTTCTTTTATGCTTATAGGCCTCTCCTTTAAATTAAGGAAATTTCTTCAATGATTTTGTTGAAAATATTTTCTGGGCCTTGGAGATGGGAATCTTCTTTTTCATCTATTCCTATTATTCTTAGGTTTTGTTTTTTCATGTTGTCTTGGATTTCTTGAATGGTTTGGCTAAGGAATTTTTTAGATTTATCATTTTCTTTGATGGATACATCCATTTCTTCCATTGTATCTTCCACACCTGAGAGTCTTTCCTCAATCTCTTGTAGTCTGTTGGTTATGCTTGCCTCTGTAGTTCCTGTTTTCTTCCCTAAGTTCTTCCTCTCCATGATTTTCTGTTTGTGTTTTCTTTCATTTTCTCAATTCTATCTTCAGATCTTGAAACATTTTGTTGATTTACTTCACCTGTCTGACTATATTTTCCTTCAATTCCTTCAGCTGTTTGTTTGAAGATTCTTCTGTTTCTTTTATTTTTATTTTTTTTAATTTTATTTTTTCTCATTAGTTACATTTTGTTAATTCTGTATTCCAGCTGTATCCCTCATTCCCTCCCCAATCCCACCCTCCCTCATCTCCTCCCTGCCCCTTTCCAAGTCTTCTGTTTCTTTTATTTCTTTCAGTGATTTAATCATTTTCTCTCTGAAGGACACAAACTGTTTGGCTGCATCTTCCTGTATTTCTTGATGGATGGCCATATGCTGTTTGACTTTATCTTCCTCTATTTCTTTACAGATGGCACTATTCTGTTTGACTTTATATTCTTCTATTTCTTTATGCATTTTGTTGTTGTTTCCCCCATTATCCACTTCATAAGCATAGATGTAACATCATCTTCTTGAATTTCACTTATGTTAGAGTGTCCATGGCTGCTTGCCCCTGTATAACTAGGTTCTGGAGATGGCATATTGCTTTGTCTTTTGTTGGTTGTGCTTTTATGCTGGCCTCTACCCATCTGGCTGTCTCAGGTATTGGCTGTTAGTTTCTGGTGCCTGCTGGAATCCTGGGGTTGGGAGAATCCCCTTGACAGGAAGATGGTTGTTCCTCCTCAGCTTTTTGGGTATGGTCAACTGAATGGCGGTGCTTCTCAGATATTGCCTCAGCTTACCTCAGGCGTATGGACCTGTGTGGTAACTGTAGTCTTGGTAGTCACTGTGGCTGTCCTCTCACTAGGAGAAGTCCTGGAGACAGCTGCCCTTCTGCTGGGTTTCTTGCTCTGAATTTAGTGAGCAGCACAGCTGCTGCTGCTGCTGCTCTTACACTTTGTTTGCTGAGCACAGCCTTCTTGAAGAACCAGGGAGCTCTGCTGCTTGGTCAGTTTAGCTAGGGATAACTCGTTGTACCTTGAAGTAGTATCTGTGTGCTGATCCAGTGGCTCTCAGGCTTCTGTAGATCTGAGGTTGGAGCTTTGTTTCCCAGTATCCAAGCGGTAATCAGTGGCAAGTGAGTGCAGCATTCATGTGTGCAGTAGGAGGCTAGAACCTGGAGCCTGCTAGAACCCAGAAACTTTTTGCGAGTTGGGTGTACTAAGGTCAGAACTGTTGTTTCCCCCACCATGGGGTTTCCTCCCAACAACGAGACACAGTCTGTGGTGTTTGGGGGTCCATAGTTCCATCTGGGTTGCTGAGTAGAGCATGTAGGCATAGGCAAGTGGCTCCATGCTGCCAACTGGGAGCCTACAGAAACCCTTACGGGGAGGACATCAGCTGAGTGCCCTGAGGTTGGACCTGATGTTTCTCTCCCCGTGGGGGTTTCTCCTGACAGGGAAACCCAGTTTCTGATACTTTGGGGCCCAAAGTTCTGTCTGGGACAGTGAGTAGGCTTTATGCAGGTTTCTGGGCTGGTGGCTGAGTGCCTGCTAGACCCTGAGACCTTTTCCAGGGATTGTCTGGGTGACCTGAGGTCGGTCCAGATTGCTTCCGTCACCATGGGAAGCAGTTTTCTTCACCAGTTTTCTCTCAACTGGAACTCTCAATCTCTGATGTTGTAGTTCCCACAGTTCAGTCTGGGATGGTGATCAGAACATGCAGGCTTATAGCTCTGGGCTGGCAAGCAAGCACCTGCCAGGACCCGGGAATTCTTCAGGGGTTTAGCTGGGTGACTTGAGAATGAACCAGATTGGTTCCCACACCGTGGGGTCTCCTCTCACCTGGAAAACACAATCACTGGTGTTTTAAGGCTCAGAGTTCAGTCTGTTGGCCACGGTGCAGTCACTTCTGTCCTGCTCTTTAGAGGACAGGAGCTGCCATCTTGGATGTCTCTCAGCCCTGTGGGGTTTGAAGCAGCTGATCAAATACTTCAAAGGATAAAGGAAAGAACAAGCTTGGAGAAAAGTTGACAACTTAAATTACTAAAATATGAATATTTAATTTTCTTGATAAAATCATTTCAAAGATGCACAGTTGCAACTGATATATGAACATTAAGATGTCATAATGCTTCTAGAAATATTCAAAATTTATATTGATATATGTCCATGTTTTTTTTAAGATTCTAAATAAGCCAGATGTAGTGGTACACACCTGTATGAGTTTGAGGCCAGCATGCTCTACTTAGTCAGTTTTAAGGCAGGTAGGGCTACGTGGTGAGGTCATATCTAAAACAGAGATTCTAAATAATTAAAGTATGTCTACAGGAATTGGAAACAGAGAGTCACGGTAACAGTCTCTCTTGCAAATGAACAAAACCAGACTGGTAAAATCATCTCATGGAAATGATTGCCTATTTGACAACATGGCAAACTCAATGCCAAGTCCCAATGAACTACTTTTCTTCTAATTTTTTTCCTATACTTCCATATAGACATCCAAAGATAAAGTCTGAAGTTAGATAATAGTCAGAATCATTAAACTTTTTCTGCAAAAGGCCAAGCAGTAAATGATTTAGGAATGGCAGGCCATATGTTCTCTGTCACGGCTACTGAACCCTGGAACTGGAACTGTAAAGCAGTTATAAAGAATATGAAAGCAAGTGGTCATGTGGGTCCCAATAAAACTTTTTATAATGATGTAATTAAATTTCATATAAATTTTGTGGCACGGAATATTCTTTAGTAAGTTTGAAAGCAATTAATGATATTAAAACCATCCTCCACTTGAGTGAGATACATAAGCAAATAACAGGCTGGATTTGACCCAAAGGTAGTAAGTAGTTTGCTAATCCTTGGATTGTGATACTGATATTTTTTAGCTAAATAACTTTTGTGAAGCATTTTAGCTTTCCTGAGCCTTAGTTCCTTTATCTGTGCAACTGGGGTTTACAGGGCATTCAATGCATAAAATACAGAGAATTTTTGTTGATATTTGAAAAGAACTTAAAATTCAATATTACTATTCAAAATATGATTAAATATACATATTATCATATATCATACACTGGATGTTATTGCACAAGTGATAATTACCATTATGTTGTTATCTAAGCAACATAATTATAAAATTGGCAATGAAGAGCCTTGTGCAAAACTGTCATAAATGAAACACAATATGATTTTTAACCATTCTCTAAGATTCCGTTTCATCATTCTTAGATGGGTAGATAAAGATGATAAATCAGTACTGTTTGGGGAGTCAGAAAAAAGTGAAGCACGGGTTAAAATGTAGATCAATTCCTGTTTGAAAGCTTTCCCTCGTCCATTTAAACAGCAGCTTTTCTGTCTAAGAGCTTTCAGGAAAGAAAGGCCATCTGTTCTAGACGACTCCAATCTTCACCTGCCTAGAGGCAGGGGATACTCTGTTGGTGAGATAGATAATCGGTTCCTACCTGAAGGAAGCTGAAATGAGACCACTGCAAACACCGATGTTCTGGTGCACTTTCCAGCTCCAGCTTACCCAACTGCTTGAAGAGCATTTTCTCTTACAAAATCTTTCATGCCCTAATGTTAGGGAGCTAGTCGATATTAGCGAGCTTAAAGACTCATAGTCAGCAGTTTGTGAAGCCAATAACTAAAACTTAGGGGAAATAATTACTGGTAAGAGGAATATGGTCTGAATCCTGTCTCTGCTTCTGGAAAGAAAAGTGATAACCTGCACTGCCCAGAAAGGGGAGGAGGTCCTCCCCTATCAGTGGACTTGGAAAGGGGCAGGGAGGAGATGAGGGAGGGAGGATGGGATTGGGGAGGGAATGAGGGAGCGGGATACAGCTGGGATACAGAGTTAACAAAATGTAACTAATAAGAAAAATAAAATTAAGAAAATAAAAAAAATTCTTGTCCAATAGGAGGCTTTATGGTAAAGAACAAAGACATACCACCGCCCACTCTGTAAAATTTAATCCAAATGAATCTGTCAATCTTCAGGAACACTCCTCTCAGGATATCTTTTTTTCTGGGGTCTTTAAAATTGGTACAAAACCTGTCTAAAATGTAGAACAATTATCATTTGTGCCTCTCTCTTCTCTCTCTCTCTCTCTCTCTCTCTCTCTCTCTCTCTCTCTCTCGTGTGTGTGTGTGTGTGTGTGTGTGTGTGTGTGTGTGTGTGTGATCTGCCTTTCTCTCTTTCTCCCTTGAGAATGCCTTACTTTCCTCTGTAATAAACTCTGCCTATCATTTACACTATATTCTGTGTATCTTGCTGAAATTCTTTCAACACAGATCAGAAGGATCAAAAAGCCCAACGGAGCCAGAATGAGATCCTGGTGACATTAATTTGCAAAGAGCTAGTTTCACAAGTCATTAGAATTCATGTAAGATGGAAACTTAACAGCCTCCCTCTTTACCTTCTGTTCTTTCACTCCTCCAGCTATATGATGCCAATACGAGCCAATTAGGAGAAAAATGAATTCAATCTACAAGCTCTTCTACTTTCCCTGGAGTAACTAGGGCCTGAACATTGTGATTTAATAGCATGCGTTTGAAGGGTTGCCTTAAAGAAGTAATTATTTCATACTGAATGAATAAGTAATTTTAGAATCACATGGCTCCACATTTGTCACTACTAAACCTTTCCCGTGTCTCCTTCATGTTTTCTCTTGTCTAGGGCTTCAGAAACCATTTAAGCCAAAATCACTTGAATAGCCCTGTGCTTTGAAGTGGGTCTCATGCAGTCTATACTGAGATAGGTATGAAAATGTTCTGTAAGAACTTTTTCAGTTGTTTATTATGTCGTGTTGGGAAATACATATGAAAATTATTTCTTTCTTTTTGGAAACAAGGCCTCACCAGGTAGCCTAGGCTAGCTTTGGAATTGGGCTCATCCTGTCTTAGCTTTCAGTGTGCTGGGGATTGTAGTTGTATGCCATTACATCAACTAAAGATGAAACATTCCAATGCTTCAGATTTGAAATGTATATATTATTATTCCGTTTAGTAAACATTGTTGATGTTATTTTGCAATTAGAGAGTAAATTGGAGTCTCAAATGACAAAAGTTTATTCTAATCATACAGGTGAGTTTTTAATACTTTGGTTGTAAAGTAAAAATTTTTATAATGGGTATTTCTATTTCAGTTAATGCCATTCAAGGCAACAAGATTGATCTTTTCTGGCAACTGTTTAGTCTTATCTGGCAACAGTCCTCATAATACTGGGAACTCTTTAAGAGCATATATTAATTATTTGAATGAAAAAAAAGAAAAAGATGTTTGACATGAGTCTGGTTTTTATCTATATTGTCTTTATATTGTCTTGTATATGTATATACATATACAAGACACACATATATATATATAAAACATTTTAAAATCCATCCCTCTATTGATATTTAGAATATGGTAACTCAGTGGCTTTGAACAGTGCTGCAATAAACACTGAAGTCCTAATAAATTTACAAAAGTGTACCTAGGTCATATGGTAGATAGACTTTTAGTTTTCTGAGGAACCTCTATACTGATTTCCATTAATAGCTACACTAGCTTACGTTCAAACCAGCAGTGCATAAAAGTTCGCTTTCATCTTTAGCCTTGCCAGCATTTGTTGTTATTTTTTTCAGCTTTTTTTTATTTAACTTTTATTAATTATACTTTATTCATTTTGTATCCCCCCATAAGCCCCTCCCTCCTCCCCTCCCGGTCCCACCCTCCTTTCTGCATGCATGCCCCTCCCCATGTCCACTGATTGGGGAGGTTCTCCTCTCCTTCTTTCTGATCTTAGTCTATCAGTTCTCATCAGAAGTGGCTGCATTGTCAGGGTTGTTATTTTTAATGACTGCTCTTTCTGACTGTGATGAGATGAATCTGTGTAATTTTAAATTGCATTCCTCTGGTGGCTATTGAAAGTAAATCTTTTTCTATGTATTTACTGACCATTTGTGTTTCATCTTTTGAGAACTGTCTGCTCTTGTCATTCCCCTATTAATTTATTGGGATGCTTGATTGTGCAGATCTTGTACATGCTGTCATAGTTTCTGTGAGTTCATCAATCCATCAACCCCATTATGTCTAGAAGAAATTTTTCTGGGAGGCATCCACTACCTCTTGTTCTTATAATCTTTCTACCTCCTCTTTTGTATAGATTTGTAATCCTTAAGAGGAATGATTTGATAAAGATTCTCCATTTAGGACTGAGCTCTCCAAAGTCTCTCACTCTCTGTACACTGTTCAGTTTTGGTATTCTGTGCACCACAAACAGAAGCTTCTCTGATGTGGGTTGAGCAGTGTACTGGTCTGTGGGAACAGCAATATGTCATTAAGAGCCATTTTATTGCTATATTCCTTTAGGATAAGAAGAGTAGTAGGTTTTTTTTCCCTAGGTCCATGACTTACAAAGGTTCATGACTTCATTAACAATGTCAGGTATGGGTTACATCTCACACAGTTAGCTTTAAATACAATCAAAAAGTTGGATACTCCCATAACTTTTGTATCATTATTTTACCAGTATATCTTGCAGGATGATAACATTGTAGGTTACATGGTTCATAGCTGGGTAATATTGAATATCATTTTTCTCCTCCATAGAGGCACTATGAACACTAGTCAAAACAGGAAAGCTTCTTGTTGGACACCAGCTTGACTTCTCCATGTTTGATGACATAAGTAAACAGTGTCCTCAGCAATCACTATCAAGTTATATAAGACAAGCAATATCATTGGCATTGGCCTAAAATGTTTTGGGGGTATCTATGGGTCCTTTTGGCCAATGACTCAACCAGATATAACCCATTCCTGGTACTAGGGGTTTTATTTGGTAACATATGATATTCAGTTGGGGCATTGTGTCACCTATTATATGGTACCTTCATTTAAATTTCTTTTTCCATTTTAGGAAGCTTCTAGAGTAGTAGGTTTTCATATAGCTTTTCCAAAGGCCTTTAGCTTAATTTTTAACATTTTGTAAATGACATCCTTTGAGAAATGTACCTTAGAAGGGTGAAAAATAAAATATATAGCCATTATAAATGCAACTAAGTGCAGTCCTCTCTTGAAAAACCTGCAATTATGTTTTGAGGTGTGTATTGCCCTTTCCCTGTGTATCTCTACCTAAATACTTACTAAAGTCACTAACTTACTTCACTGTGAGTAGTAATGACATGCATTTCTGTAGCATAGTAAAAGATTCAGCTTTCGCCAAAACGGAGAGCAGTAGGTGTGAGAGTGGGGAAACTGATGTAGTTCCTGGCAGCTGTGCTAAGCTGTGTCTCCTTGGTGTAACTGACAGTATCTTACTGTGCCTTTGATTTGCACTTCTCTCGGAAACATTGACGATAAGGCTCTTTTGAACCTGTCTTGCTCAAGTGGCTGTTTGACAAAGTATAGAATGATTCCTTTGATTTCTCAAAGAAGACACATATAAACTTCGTGTCGAACCTAGTAATTTTTGTTCCCTAAGCAAGGCTGCCAAGGCTATGGAGATGGTTCAGTCAGTGAAGTGCTTGCCTCACAAACACAAGTACCTGAGTTCAAGCCTCAGAATCCATTGTTTGCTTGTTTGTTTGTTTTTGAAGATGAGCTTCAGTGGTATATGCCTGTAATTTGAGAACTAGGGAAGTAGAGACAGGTTGATAGATCTGTGGGACAAGCTGCTGGCCAGTGAAAAACCCTGTCTCAAAAACAAAACAGAACAACAACAAAAACAAAGGTGGATAACTCCTGAGGAAAACCAGTTTGACTTCCGGTTTCCACACACATGCTTGTAGACCTGTACTCATACACACATGTACACTTGTGTACACACTTGTGTACACACATAAGTGCAATTGCACGTATGCAGGCTACAGGTTAAGTAGGACCCCCATAGAGTCCCATTCCTGTGAAGTGAATAAAACCGGTGGGATATTCAGACATACTAAATGAAAGATAGCTTCTCCTTAGGTCAGCCATCTCTGCACATCTTGCCATTGTCTCTTAGTTTTCTTCACGTATTTTAACCATGAATCCCTGTATGTGCCATGACATCCCTGGCAAAATTCCTTTGTGCATGAATCATCCCCAATAAGGTCATAGATCCTGAAGTTCTAGACCCCCATACAACAGAGAGAAGCTAGACCTGGAGTGAACCAAAATTCCAGCACCCAGCTTTCTGGAACATTTCTTCTGAAAAACTGCCTCATCTTTGTGCTTCATTTTTATTCGCCATTATTTATGTAGTATCCCCATGGCAAACCAGTTTATATGAGAGATTGGGTGTGCAAGGAAATGAACAATTCAATTATTCAGAGAGCTCCTTGTCAACCATGTGAAGTTGCAGCAAGTGGTTCAGTGAAAGATAATTTAATTGCTCAGAGCCATCTTTGGTGTTAAAAGATGTCAGACAATTATTTCTTTCAAGTGACAAAAACAAGCACCAGGCTAATTTATCTAGAAAGTATCACTGATACATGTGCTTTATGAATTCTTCTTGGTGATTTGAGGCTCTTTATCATGCCAGTGTTTATGGCCATGTGTAACTGGGGGAGGGAGGAAGGAGGTGGTTTTTGTGTCATGAATCTGTCTCAGAAAGCTAAGATCCTTAGAATAACTTTAAAAAGTGTCAAAATCTAGGTATGGTGGTGCATAGCTGTAATCTGAGCTCTTTAGAAGTAGAAGCAGGAGGATTAGAGATTCAAGACTAGCCCCTTCCACATGAGTCCCTGTCTGTAAAATAAAGCAAAAATGAATATTTGGTTCAAATGCTACCGACGAATCAAGGAGTATTTAGTGCTGGTTCATAAAATTTTAAAGAAAATGATTTCTTTTTTCTGTTTAAACATTTACTTTATGTGTTTTTAACCAAACAATATTTTTTGCCTCCAAGTCTTATATTTGTGTGATGCCAAAACACCCGACATTCATTTGTACTATGCAAAAGGAAGCAGAGCGTTGCTGCACAGAACAGTTATTCCAAAGGAAGTAGCTGAGGGTTTTTTTTTGTTTGTTTTTTTGTTGTTGTTTTTTTAATTCTAGAAGATAGAGTACTCAGTGGAGCATGATAATCAGGAAATAATCAACTCTTTTTGTTCCCACTGGCTTTCTCTTCACACAGCCATAACCACTCTGTGAGAAAGTAACATTGACTCAACATATGTGGAGACAGTATCACACAGTCAGTGTGTGTGCAGTAGAGTTGTACATAGGCATTCACTTCAGTGCCAAAAATGTCAGTCTATGTGAACTCTTCAGCCCCTGTACTCTCATTTTATAGCTTGCCAAAATTCAATCAGATTATTGTTTCTTCCGATAGTACCTTTCTTTATTACAATACCATAGAAATTAATACACACCTAATAAACTAGGTTATTTATTCATCTTGTGTATGTGGTATGTATGTGCATATGTGTATGCATGGCTGTGCACATGCATGTAGAGATCAGAGGTCCAATCGTGGTGTCTCTCTCAATCACTCTACACCTTGTTTGTTGGCACAAGGTCTCACCGTGAACCTGAGCTCACAGACTCACTAGGCAGGATGCCCAGAAAGCCTCAGGCATCCTCCTGTCACTGGCCACCCTCCACCCCAATGATGGAATTAGACTTGTGCATGACTGTGCCTGGATTATGTGGGTGCTGGGGATCCAAATTCCTGTCCTTCTATTTATACAGTAAGCACTTTCTTCATCTCTCCAGGCTGAAGATGGACTTTTATTGTCCCTCTTTTCCTATAATCATTTAAAGTATACATTAGTATGAAGATGCTTCTCAGGGAAATTTTACATCTTCCTGAACATTCTTGAAGCATCTTGGGTCTTGAGGAAGTGAATCCTACACAAAGCTTAAGTGTCAGGTACTTTTCTATCAATGTGACAAAATACCATGACCAAGGCAACTTATAAAAGAAAGAATTTATTTGGGGCTCATAATTCCAGAAGGTTATAATTCATGACCATCAGGGCAGGAAGCATGACTGTAGGCAGGCAGATAGGCAGGCAGGCATGTCCCTGGAACAATAGCTGAGAGCTTATATATTGATCCATAAGCACAAGGCAGAAAGAAAGAACCAACTAAAATGGCATGAGCTTTTGAAACCTCAAACTCCACCCACAGTGACACACTTCTTAATCCTCCCCAAATAATCCCACCCACTGGGAACTAAAGATTTAAATATACGACCTTATAAGTGCCACCAAAGGTGATGACAGCATTTTCCCACTTCCAAAACCAAGACTATGGCTCCAAATAGAAATGATATTCTAAATGCCAGGAGTGGCCTGTCTCCTGTCATCACAGGTTATATGGGTCAGGTTCCTCACTGTTCCAAATATTTGTGTGGTCAAAAGCCACACAAATCAGTTTAATTCACATCAAATTTGAACTTGCTTGGAAAAGAGATCTTCACTGTATCTGTCATAGGAACTTAACCATGCCCATGCTTCATCATTTGAATCTGACTACCGCATCTACATTCTGTGTTTCCAGTTCAAACCCTGAGCACAAAACCATCTTCCTGTCCAGTAATCTGTAAGTCATCCTTTCGTTGTTCTCAAAATCTTTTACTTATAAAGGATTCTTTCTTAACTGCTCATAAGTTTGCTGCCTTTACTTAATAAAGGAAAAACATGTCTGTTTACTTTAAAAACCCATGAAGACAGAAACCTTTGGGAAAAAGGTGATGGCTCCTTTCTCAAGCCCCACCCATTCCCAAAGATCTGATTTCTTCCCACAAAGGGTGTGAGTTGAATCCAGGAAAAAGATGAGACTAGAAGAGGGAATTTGACAGGTCAGTTCAAATTGGTGAGACAGGCTCAAATGTGACTCCTTGGGACCATACGGCAGGATGGGCCCTAAAGTCCATTTCAACTCAAAATGGTAGCTAACACAAAATGACACCTGTGAAGGAGCTTTTCTGCCTTGTATGTCTTCCTGAATCACAAGAGTAATCAGCTAGGAACTGCATGTACATTTAAAAGGCCAGGTTTTAAGCACAGCTTCAACAATCCATTATTTTTAGAACATGATTAGGACTTGTCATCTATTGCTCAATTTCCTGTTTGCCTCAACTCAGTCTCTTAAAAGACAGCATAAAACAGAATGCTACCAGCACACAGAATTCCAGGGCTGGCAGCAGGATCAATTCGAGGCAGGTTCAATTCGAGGAAAGCTTGAAAGACGGCAAAATGTAGACAGGGATGGTCTGTAGGCCATTTTTGACAGGTGGCAGGAGTTAAGAGTTTTAGGGAAAAAAAAAAGTTAGCGGTTAGATAGGTCTCTGATGTGCTTGGGAGCATAGCACAATGTCTGCAAATTCAACACTCCTTAGAATGAAAAGTTCTGGGGACGTGGTTCAGGCAGAGGATTGAATATACAAAGACTCTCTTCTTGAAACAAAATAACCAAATAATTTTTGTTCTTTTATTCAATCACTAACCAGGCCCAACCCTGCTTAGCTTTGAAGATCAGGGCGGTGTGGCCATAAACTATATCTGATTCATTTTTAATCTTGTAAGTTAAAACAGAATACACTGTTTTAAGACAGAAGAAGGCAGCTGTCCTACAATGGCCACTTTTCCTCTTGGGGCTTCCTAATTGTCTTTTGTTGTTTTGTTTTTATAGATATGCATTTCAGATTTGCTTTTACTCCTAAAGGTGAATAGTGATCACACCTACATTTCCAATTTATACATTACCAAGTGCAAGATAAGTTGCAATTCTTTTTATCTTTCTACAACTATTGGTTGTTTAAGGAATTTGCTGTGTTTAATTAATAGTCAATAGTGATCAAGTACATTTTAAGGACATTCTAGAAACTTACTGTTTTTCATTGATCCCATTGTCTTCATCATGCTGTATCCTCAGGTGCTAGAATCCCACACACTAGAATCCACATATAAAAAGTATACATCAAGTTGTGGATCCCAGTCTCAATGAATATATTTACAAAACAACTACCACACCTAAGGGTCAATGCACTCTGGGGAAGAGGTGGTAGAAAGACTGTAAAAGCCAGAGGACCAAGATGTTTGCTGTGAGATTGTCTCTTCTAAGAATTTCATAAGCTACACCCGTAAAGTCTCACCAAGGTGACTGCTTAAACATGAGCTGAATATACACAACAAGAGATGTGTTAACACAGACTGGGAAAGCCCATGAGGCCTCTGACATACACATAGAACTACAAGCAACTAAGGAATTATGAGAGTGGGAGAAATAGTCTTCCCCAGGGAACAGCACATCAAGTGGTTGTCCAATACCAAATGGTCAGCCCTGAAAACATACATACAAGTTAGATTATATGGACTGATGAGATTGAATTTATGTATTTAGGAATACATATGAATATTATCAGTATATAACAAATATGTATAAGTATGTAAAACAATTAATGAAAAAAAGAGGTTATGAATTTGAAAGAGAACAAGAAGTGGTAGATGAGAGGATTTAAGGGAAGAAAGGGAAGGGAGAAATTATGTAATTATATGATCTCAAAAATAAAAGAAATGGGGGCTGAGCTTCTCACAGTGGGGCACACTTGTAAGCCCACCACTCATGAAGGTAGAAGCAAGAGGATTTCTGTGAGTTCGAGGCTAGAGAGTCTAGGACAGCCAGGGCTACATAGAGAAACCCTGTATCAAAAAACAAAAGAAGAAGAACAAGGACAAGAAGAAAAACAAAAAAAACAAGAAGAACAAAAAGAAGAACAAGAAGTGGGGGCTGGAGAGATGGCTCAGGGGTTGAGAGCATTGTCTGCTATTCCAGAGGTCCTGTGCAATTCCCAGCAACCAGACAGTGGCTCACACCCATCTATACTGGGATCTGATGCCCTCTCCTGGCAAGCAAGTGTACATTCAGATAGAGCAATTTTACACATAAAAATAAATAAACAAATATATTAAAAAGGTTTTTAAAATAAATAAAAGAAGTAATAAAAACAAAAGCATACATCAAGCCTGTGGAAGGGCTGAGAAACTAAAAGAGCATGAGGACACTGTTTTAGGATTGGTCTAGTGCTGTCTGAACACTTAGTTCCTAGCTAGTGGTGTTGTTTTGGGACACAGGACCTGACTCATATAAGTGACTGGGTATGGCATTTTGAGAGTCATAGCCTAGTCTTGCTTCTAATCCCACTCTACTTCCTGATCCGCAAAGATGTAAGCAAGTTCCATCACACGTTCCTGCCAACTTGCATGAGCCTCTTCACCTGCCAGGCCTTCCCACCTTCATGATTGACTTGTGCCCTCTAAACTGTGAGTCAAAATAACCTCTTCTCCTTAACTTGTTTCCTTCAGTATTTTATCACAGGGACAAAAAAATAACTGGTACAAGGCTTGTGAATATCTGCTAGGGAAGGAAAACTGGTGTAAGATCCAGCATCATCAAAAACAACAGAGCAAGTGTCTTATATAATCTAAAATAGCCAGATCCAGAGAGTAGAACGGTGACCCAAGAAAGAAGATAGAATAGAAAAATGGTAATCAAAGTTTCAGTTACAGAGATGTGGAAGTTCTGTGGATCTAAAACACAACACAATGTAGTGAAGAATATTGCATTATAGACTTAAGTTTGAAAAGATGCATTTGCAACAGAAAGCAAGAGAGGGAAAGAGGAAGGGGAAAAGGGAATCCTTGTTTGTTGTGATCATTTCAGAATACATACATGCATCAAAGCATGAAGCTTTATGTACATGATGTCAACTATCAATCACATTTCAGCAATGCTAACAAAAGAGTCAGCTGAGAAAATTGCTTTACTGCTTGCCCAAAGCCAGCGTGGCCTTAAGGACATTACAAACTCTAGTAAGACATTGCCTAACCAATTCCATGTCTTAACCAAGATCCATTCCCCTCCTATTTCACACAGCCAGGGGAACCTAAACGTGCACAGTGAATTGGCTCTTCTTTCACTCTCTGGAACATCATCTCCTTACCAGTTGGGCTGTATGCTCACCACAAATCCCTGGAGTTTGTTGAAGAGTTCTTTCTGCCTGTTGTTTGTATTGTTTTCTGAGACAGTGCCATGATTATCCAGTGGGTGACTCAAGCAGGATAAAGTAAGCATATGTCACTCCATGAACAGAAGCAACTCCAAACAGAGGCAAAATGTGCTGCTGCCCAGCCTATAGATTCAGAGGAAACACCCTTTTACCTACTCACCAAGATTGGGGTTTTTTATAGTCCCCAAAATAGGTGGGACTATTTGAGTCAGGGTTAATCCCGTGTTTGCTACTCTTTCTATCCCTCTGAAAAGCAGCAGGAAGGAGAACTGTCACATATCCTGGAACCAGAAAGCTAGGAATCAGATTGAGAGCTGACCATTTCTAAAATTTTCCCTTCACTTGCTAGTTAGAGATGAAATCATTTGGATTTACAAAAATGACTCGAATTAGTTAATTCAAAGCTATCGCTTGGAAATATGCAAAGGGGAAAATCTATGTTTGCATTGAAAAAAATTGAAAATGCAGTGAAATATCAGAGATGCCAATCCAAAATTACCCTTAAACCTATATTTGTGACTAATGCAGCAAGATCATGTGATGCTTCTGAAAAAAAGTCAACAGTGTTTTCCCACTTTCAACATTAAATGTAAGAATAGCAAAACAAATAATACTAGAAAATCAGAAATAGAGGGAAGTTTAGGTGATAATCCAAATCTATTTACTGTGAAAAAATACAAACTGAGCCTTGGTAGAAAGATTCTTCAGTATTTAAAAATATTCATGTAAACAGGAATATGTGATAGACAGTGTCCTTGGATATTCAGTATTCCAAAGTTAGCTGCTTAATTTTTTCCTATTATTACAGCATCCTTGAAATTAAAAATGGAAATATTCTTCCAGAATGATCATCTATTTCTAGGAGGTATCACAGAATTGTTCCTTGCAAAATGCTTCCTTGTTTTTGGTATGCTGTCAATTCAAGAACAAAGAGTTACTCTTAGTTCAAGCTGGACCAGGCTGCCCTGACAGCTCCAGAATTATTGCAGAGATTCTGTATTCAGGAGGGAGGATGGAACAGAATAATTAGGAGACTGGAGCCAGGGATGTTCTGGGAAAAACTTTTACTGTTTCTTCAGATTTCTTTTTCTGTCTTTTGGCATCACTCCTCCCACTCACTCTTCATGCCAGCAAACAGATGATTCTGGAAAATGAGAACATTATATGTCCACTCATTTGTCTCATTTGGAGTTGCTATCTCAAAATCAGAAGTCTGACTACTCAAGAGTTTCTGGTGAATTTTTCTGCAGGCTGCTGAGAATTGCCCCTCCCATGCTGCTTCGGATTAAGTTAGGCTATTTACATGTTCGCTTCTCTATGTTGGAGCATTGCTCATCCCTTACAAGTCTGCATTCCTGTCCCTTGCACACAAGTGTTTAGGCTCCAATTGTTCAGTGAGAACACGCTCTTCCTCTACATGGTAGCCTAAGGGACAACTACAGGCGATGTGACACAGGATTCGGTACGGGCTTTTAAGCCCTGCTTTGAAAGAGGGGTGATAGTTTAATACTTGCTATCTACTGCATAGCAAAGCTGTAAACTAAGCCCTGGGAAGGTCAGAAAATGATACGTGGTAGCTGTGTTATCCAATGTACATTTGGAGCTATAGGAAAAAAATAATCCAGCTAGGAAATTGAACTAGTAATTGTGCTATGAAAGGCAAATCCACAGGGAGCTCAGGGGATGGAAAGACATAGAAATTAGCTAAGTTTTTGAATCATTTATATATAAACATCATATATAAATGACATGTCTCTTGGTGACATGTGCCAACAAGAGACTTTATCAGAAACTGGAAAACTAACTCCCAAAGGGTCAGATGATGTTAGCAGCATATGAATTTCAATTGCTTCACATCTTCACTAACGTGATATTGTCAGTTTTTAATCTTATTTTCTTGTATATAATGGAACTGATCTTTTGTTGGGGTTCTTATTTATACTTTTTATGATACCTACTTACATTGAACCCCTTTCCACATGCTCATTAACCATTTAGTTAGTTTCATTTGTTTCTTCCTTTACTTTGTGGTACTAAGGATTGAATTTAAGGTCTTGTTCATACCACCAAAGTGCTCTAGCTCTAAACTCCAAGTCTAGGCTCCTTTGAATTTTGAGACTGGGTCTCATAGAATTAATCAAGTTGGCCTTGAACCCCCTGTACAGACCATATGGCCACTGAAGTTGTGATCCTCCTGCTTCAACCTCCTGAGAAACTGAGCTCATAAGCCTGCATAATTATACTCAGCATCACCAATCATTGCAATATGATATTTTGTAACATATTTGTTTACCAATTTTTATTTTTGTCCTTTTTTATTGATCTGAGCACATTCTACAACATTCTTTACATATTTTTGGTTATAAAATGGGTGGGTATGTGTGCACAAATAGTTACAGCAAGTGTGTTCTCATAAAATGAATTTTCTTTGGTACTTGGTACAGAAATATTAGGGTTGAGTTGGACTACTCACTGCTCATAAGGCAGAATAAATTCTGTAGAATGTGCTTTACAGTCTAACTGCCCAACATGCCTATATAGACCATAATAAAGTCAAAGCCCTCTATGTAGTAAGAGGTTGAGCCTTACTGATGTACTTAGTACCTATTTCAGACAGACTGGGAGCCAAGAGACAAAGTTGTGTCAATGTTGGGCAGAGCCACACCTTGAATTTATACATACCTCTTGCTCAATGTTTAAACTAACAGTTCTCAACCTGTGGGTCACTACCCCTTTGGAGATCAAACAAGTCTTTCACAAGAGTCACACATCAGATATCCTGCATATCAGATATTTTCATCATGTCTCATAACAGTAGTAAATTTATAGTTAGGAACTAGCAACAAAAATAATTTTATGGATGGGGGGTCACCACAACATGAGGAACTGTATTAAAGGGTCACACAGATATCATTAGAAAGGTTGAGAACCACTGGTTTAAACCAAACCTCATGTCCAAAGATGGACTTGGGGGTCACTATATCTATTGACTTGTTTCCTCCTTTCTTTGCTGTTCTCTATTAACTGTATTCTGTCTATGATCAGCATATTAAAGACAAGTAGCAGAGCTTACATCGTTAGAGCTGCCAGAGCCCTGGCTTTGATACTACAATTTCTAGTAACAGCCTGCTACCTATCTGAGCTTTCTCACCCAGAAACTCCTACCTTGTTCCTGGGTGACACCACTCAAATACTTGACCCTTCTTCAGTCCCCGACTTCTGAGGAAGTACCCTTGCTTTCTTCCCCTTCTGGGAGGTCATCCCATGTGTCTATCTCTGGAAATCTCCAGCTGTGAAGGTCTTCTCTCATCAACATACTCCAAGTCTGTAACTCAGGTAAACTTACTTAAGGAGGCAGTAAGCCATAAGATGCTGGCCAAGTGCTACCTAAATGAAGCTTGCTGACGGTTCACAATCATGCTCTCTCCATGGTCAGCCCTGAAATCCATAGTCTCACCACACATTTTTTTATATTAGGGGTTCTTTTTCAATGTAACAATACATTCAGGAAAAGTGACCTCATTTTTCTATACACCTGCATGGTACTCCATTGTGTAGACATGTCAGCATAGATTTTCACAAGTCCCTGTTGATGGACACTTTGATTGCAGCCAATAGTGTGTCACCACAATAACACTGGAAGGAATAAGCTTGCACACTCATTACTTTATTCTTGTGTGGGCAGACATGTAGGGTAAATTCTCAGAAGTTGGATTGCTGGGCCAAAAGGTAAACACGTTTGTGTATCTGAAAGCCAGTGCCAAATTGCAGCTCTTAGCAACCATACTATAGGAGATCTGTTTTCCCACAGTCTTGCCCATTTTCCAATCTCTTAGGTGAAAATCAACCAACGTCTCCTCTTATGCTTCTCACATGATAAACATTGTTAACATAGCATTTGTGAACATGTCTATCTACCGCTGGATTGTGACACTCTTAAAGTCAATTTCCAGCTCTTCTTTGTATCCTGTTGCTGAGCTAGCAAAGTTTCTTGGACTGCATAGCTTCCGCCACATCCCTCCCCTGAAGCGGGGTGGGGAGGAACCACATTCACTGAGTTGAATCCAGTCCCACTTGAGCCTAGGGAGCCTTTTCATTGTAGTGTGTCTGCCTGTCTTTCAGCTGGCTGTCAATTTTCTCTGTGGGCTGGGGTTGCCTGCCCACCCACAAAGGCAAAAGGCCTGAGAACAAATGCATCACGCCATACCCAGCAGCTCAGGAGGAAAGCCTGAAGGGACATGGCATTTGAATAGCTCAACAAGGTTGTCCCTGGGAGGTGGAGTGGTACTCAGAGACACTGCATGTATTCTGAGAACTCCTAGGGGCATGAAACAACACAGGCTGTTCCTTGCCCACTGTGGGAAGCTGCCTGCTATTCCTACCTGTATTTACTTTATTGCCTTTCTTCCCCTTCTTCTATCACTTCCCTGCTGTATTGGTGAGATTCCCTTGAACCATGTTCTAAATAAACAGCTTAAACTTTCTTAGAGTTTTTGTGGGGAAACTAAAACAAAGGTAGCAGCCTTATAATTGATGATGCTCCACACCTCCTGGCTCCAAGAAATGGGCAAGGTGGAGGTTGTCTTTGAGGCGAACAAAAACAATCACTGAGTCACAGAACTGTGAAAGAAGAAATGTATACAGATGGCCCTCCAAATGGGATTCAATGAATGTGTATACAAAATATTTGAGGAGAGAAGTTGCTTCTGTACTGAACATCTAAACACCTTTTCTTGTCATTACTCCCTAAGGATATGCAGAATAGCAACTCTTTCCATAGTGTTTATACTGTATTAAATATTGAAAGTAATTTAGAGATTATTTAAGGGATACATGAGACTGTATGTGTGTTATATGCAAATACTGTGCAATTTCATATAAGCTACTTAAGTATGCTCAAATTGGTACCACCAATAGGTCCTGAAACTAAGGCATAACACTCTGGGTGTATGTGTGTGTATGTGCATGTGCGTGCGTGTGTGTGTGTGTGTGTGTGTGTGTGTGTGTGTGTGTGTGTATGTGTGTGTGTGTGTAAGTGTGTATGTGTGTGTGTGTGTGCATATGTGTGTGTGTGTGCATGTGCCTATGTATTAGTGATAACACAAGGCTATGCAAAATGAGTGGTAGATAAGCAGAAATGCTCTCATCCATGAGTATACTATGTTGCAGGCACTCTAAGCACTGCTTATGCATTCATTCATTTGATAGGAACCCATAGAGTATCATCAGCCTCAGCTCATACATGAAGAAAATAAGACATCAAGAGTTGAACTAAGTTGCTGAAGGGCACACTTGCCAAGATCTGACTCATGTCCATCACCCTACGTTACCTGTGGGGAAATACCTGAGAAGTTCTAGAAATGACAGTTCACTTTTGGCCCTTAGCAGCAGGAGTCTTGAAAAAGGGAACATAGGATTATGCCTAATTATTGAGGGCTAATCTTCTTAGGGCCATCAAAGAGTCCATTCATGTCACCTAGGATATTACTAGAACAGAAACTAAATACCCAACCAAATATGACTTAAGCAACAGGGGTCTACTTATAAATTTCATATAACAAGAGCTCCTGGAGTCAGGAGGTTCAAAAAAAAAAGTTTAATCAGCAATTCAATAATAAGAGAGCAGCAGCAACTCTTGTATTTATTTCTGTTTTCTATATGAGTCCATCTTCTTTGTTTCCCATGGTTCTCTGATGTGATCTTTTCAGGCTGCTGAGCTCCAAGTAGCAGGTATAATCAGAAAAGAATGAAGAAGCTAGGTGAGCTCCCTTCTTCCCACTGGCCAGGTGAGTGGCTCATAGTTTATACACAAGAGGAGCTGGGCAAGCAAGCTTTCTGGTGCTCTCTACCATAGAAGATGGGCTTAAGTGAAAATAAACTGAAACTCCCAACACAACAGAAGGAGAAGGAGACTGCAATAAGGAGGCAACTCGTTATGATTCCACTTCACTTAAATCTCACGTGGAAGCTTTCTTTTCTTTTCTTTTCTTTTCTTTTTTCTTTAGTTCTAATGTTTGGAAACCCAGAACCCAACTGTTTGAAAATCTGTGGGAAAACTCTAGAAGATGCTGTGCAGCACCTAGCCAGAGAGCATACTACTTGATGATATCCTATTTCAGGGATGGTTTCCAGACAGACCACACAAACCAGCACATAAGAAAACCGATCCCTGCTCCATTCATGAGGGCAGCATGGGGACTACATTTAGGAGGCTTCAGAAATTGGCTACCAAGTCTAGGCCAGAGCCAAAAGGTGGTGTGGGGTTGCTGGGCTCAGTCTATTGGTTTGGTTAGGTGCTTATTCTACATAGGGTAACGATTTGAGTGTTTTCAGGAAGGGGTGATTAGAATGTTTCAGATGTGTATCCTGACCTCAGGAAAGATCTGGTAGTCACAGTATGAACTTAACATGTGCTATATTCCAAGGCTCTTTGAAGCAAGTCACAATTGCTCTTGAACTTTCAATGTGCATTTAGTCTTGACAGTATCCTGTGAAATAGGCTACATTTATTACTATCCCCATTTACCAATATGGAATCTGAGACTGAAGGAAATGTAGGCTATTTAAATCATGGCAAGTTTAAATAATCTTGAGATCATACTCAAATATTTGTTGAGTGATTTCATAAAGTATAAAATCCAATTAATAATTGAAAGTCAGTGGCTATAATTGTTTTTCAGAAAAAGAAAAACTGGGTATCATAAATATTATATGGCTCTATAAAGATCAGGGCACACATTCAAACTGACTTTTTAAAAAATAATGAATCTTACCCCAGGTCAGGCTGATATTAAAATCAGCTACCAAAACAGGACCTAGTTCCCTAGGTAGAAAACACCTGGAAGGTCATTCATTATTTGTGGGGAGATGGGCATGTTCCTTTAATGGAGGGACCCAGACCAATAGCTGGAAGATCAGAGAGACAAAATATTCAAGAGTCTGGTGAAGCCTGTTCCCTGACCTCCAAGGACATTTCCCAGAGCCTCATTCTGGGAGAGCATGAGGCTTCAAAAATGGCTACCAGAAATGCTGAGAGCTTAGCTGTGCTGAGTGGAAGCAACACAGATGCTCTCAAGGAAGTACTGAAGCTTTCCCCCTAAACATAGTGTGACCAGTTTATCTCAGTCTACCTGGGGCTCTCCCTTATGGAGTGGCTGAACTCCCACATACTGAGCCAACACTCAGTCCTGGGAAGAGAGGAATGCTTGCTCATCCTGCAAAGGAGATTCCCTTAAGTAGGAAATTCCCAGAACAACAATCTTTGAAGTACCAATCAGAGTTCCTAAAATGTTGGGCTTTCTTGAAGTTGGGAAAAACTGCTAATGAGTGATAAGGTATTGAACTGTCTGAAAAACGGTAGCCATTAGCTACAGATGTCTGCTTAGCACTTGAAATGTACACTTCCAACTGTGGTGTGGTGGGCTTGGTGGTGGAAGGGGTCAGGTGTAAAATAGTCACTCAGTTTTTGAAGACATCACTCCCCAAACATAAAAGCTTCAACATATCCTCTGCTCTTTGCATCTTTGAAAGACAATTTTGTGGATATATTCAGCTAAGTGAAAGATACCATTACATTTAATTTCACCTCCTTATTTCTTTTAATGTGGCTTTTAAAACAGGAAAATGGCATGCATATCTCCCATTATATTTTAGTTAGAGATGGCTCTTCTAAAAAGATGATTCTAGGGAGAATGTCTTTATTGAGAGCTATTGTTTCATTTATTTACAAAAGCAAGTTAAGTCAGGTAGTGGTAGTGTGGCGCATTTTGGAGGCAGAGACAGGTGGATCTTTGTGAGTTGGAGGCCACCATAGTTACAAAGTGAGTCCAGGACAGCCAAGGCTACATAGAGAGAAACCATGTCTTTAAAAAAAAAAGCAAGTTAAACAGTAATTAGTTAAACTGATGGAAGGCAGCAAACCTCAGTGGTTTGGAGGCATTGCCTTGGTGCTGCAGAGGCAGAATACTGACCCAAACACAGTCAGGCTTTCTTAGGACCAGTGGCTTTTGGCAAAGTGACAGTGAGCATAAAAATAACTCCAATGAGTTCATTGTTCTGAACATAAAGCCAAATCAGCTGCTGGCTCTTTTCATATATTTAGAATCTTTTATGACCATAAGATAGAAAACACATTTTAAAAGCAATAACTAATGTACTCTAAAGTCTTTTTTAAAAACAACAAGCTTATGAGTACTAAGCAAGTTTTGACTCTTCAAAGAATGTAATAAAGATAATAGCTTCCATGGGCAAAATCATATTTGCCAAGTTTCTTCACAGTTTTTCTTCAGCTATTTCTATGTGAGTGTAAGAAGACTATGAGGTGAGCTGAACTGCTACTTTGTTTGGGGGCATGTGTAGTTGTTTACATGTGTGGAATTGAAATTGGTATCTTTGCCCTCTGCCTTATTTTTTGAAACAATCCCCTGAACCTAGAACTCACTGCTTTGGCCAGACTGGCTGGCCAGCAAGCTCCCAAATCCTCCCCAGTACTGCCATTACAAGCACATGCTTCTGGCCCAACATTTTAGGTAGCTACTGGGGATCTAATCAGTCCTCATGCTAACACCCCAGCTCCTGAATGGCTGTTTCTTATAACATTACACAGGAGAAGCTGACCCCTGTCTTCTTAATCCTACCGGCATGTGCTAGTTGTGCAGATCTTGTCACAGCTTAGCAACTATACCTTGTTGATTCCTTACAACCAGCTGTGGCATATTTATACCTTGAAATTTGGCAAAGGCAACCAATCAGGCTGGTCTATTTTCTTGCTTGTTCTACTTCTGGAGACATGATTATTAAATATTTAACAGTACAACTAGGTACAACTCAAGAATGAGAGGGAAAAAATAAAAAGGGATGTTTTAGGAAACATTAACAGAACATACATTCTCTTCATGCAAGAACTGATTCTTGAAAGTTCCTTTAAAATTAAAAGCTCTGTGCTAGTTTCAGTGTGTGTACCTCTGTTGCTCCTTTCCCTTCTCAATGAAAAGCCTAAATAATTCTAACTTGAGTGAGTTATCATCTTCAGGAAAAGAAGAAACCACCCTCACTGTTCTAATACAGTTGGTACTTCTAGATTCCTGTCTCCCCTCTTCTTTCCCTATCCCTTCTATAACTTTTCCCCCTCCCCTTTTCATGTATGTTATTATACACATACCAATAACACCAGATATTTTTGTTACATCATTACTGAGAGAAAAAGCTAGAACTTCAAGAGACCAAATAACCCGTGTAAAGAATTTATCCATAGAAATGTGGGATAACATGTTTTATTGTCTTAGATAGAAAAGTAATCCAGCACTAGGAGAAAACCATGAGCTAGAGAGGAAAAGGGTTATGGATGCAGAAATCTATATATACCTAGCATGAACTCACTTCAATCATCTGGAGTTGTCTCTCAACAAATCAAGCCTGGCTTTTTTCTCAATTACTTCATTATTTTCCAACAAGAGAATCAGATTAGATAATGAGGGATAAATTTCAGATTGTGCTTGCTCATGAAAGTTTGCCATTGGCAGTGAGAGATGCTCTGTGTTAAACTGTTCTAAATTGGTTCCTTAGGGCAACCATTCCCTCTTAACTCATCCTCTCCTAACCCCAAACCCTTCAATGAACTAAGAAAAATGTTTTCCAGATGGCTCCTCACGTTTTCATACTAGGCTGGATGTGATGATACATACCTGTTACCCCAACACTTGGGAGGTAGAGAAAGGATGATCGAGAGTGCAAAGCCACACTCAACTCCATAAAACCATATCATATATACATATATCATACATATGTATACATATATACATATATCATATATGGGTATCATATATACATATCATATATATGTATGATATATATTTCATATATATATAATATTTTTTCATTGTAAGCTAATAGAAATCAGTTAGTCCTGAAAAATGAAACAAAAACCAAGAGGTCCCAAATCGTCACCAGGTCTAGCTAATATTAGTAGAGCAAATCTGAACATATACATCAAATGCAAAGGTATAATCAGATGTGTTTCATCACAGTGACTTTGATATTTTAAAATAAAGCTAACAGGGAAAAAGCAGGTGGTTGTCACTAAAAACACAGCAGTTTGGATTTGCAAGCCTTTCTACATCAAGTGGCTTTTGTTTCAGATGAAATTTCTTAGGATTTAGGGAGCCATGTTAACACAGCCTCATCCAGAATTACGGTGAATTACTCCCCAGTGTAATAGTGAACTTGACAAATCTAGAAGTACCTAGAAAACTAACCTAAAAGCCTATCTGTGAGGAGCTTTCCAAACTGAGTGTCTTGGAGGTGGAAAACATTCCGTTGGCCTGTAGATAAAGGAGACATGAGCTGAGAATCACCATTCCTTTCTTTCTGCTTCCTGACTGTGGAGGCAATGTGAACAGCTGCCTCGAGCTCTTGCTGTTATGACTGCCCCAATCATGCTGGTCCATACCCTCAGACTGTGAGCCAAAGTAAACCTTTCCTACCTTAAGTTGCAGGGCATTTGGTGGCAACAGTGACAAATGTGACTAGTACACCTAGCTGCTCTCCTAGAATCAGAATATTTCTCGTAGGTTCTTGGTGGCAAAGTTTAATGTAAAGAAACAGAAAGCTATTTATTGGCATTATTCTTTCATTAGTATGAACATCTATGTATGTATCTACAGGAACATGAATATGTTTTCCTATGGGATCATGGATATGTCTGAGTATGTAGTGCTACCCCTGCTATACTGGTAGTGATGTTGCCTGTCTCCTGTGTCAGAGCAAGAACAATGACCACAGACAGTAGAAGATGGGCAAGCAAACAAAGATTCTCGAGAAGTAAAGAAATTGCTCCCAAAATCTGGGTGAGGACTCAAAAATGAGTTATCCACATAACATTCTGGATCAGAGAGGTTCTCTAATAACCCAGGAATGGGTTGATTTTTGCATCTGTTCATATATAATTTAGGCATTCAGTTGGGATGAATATCGTTAGTTAATTTGAATGTGTATGGAGGAATCTGGTTGGTCAAGAGATCACATAGTGAGCATAAGCTCAGAAAAAAAGAAAGAAGAAAGAAAGTCCAACCAAAAAGTTCCAGAGTAGGGGAGAAAACATAAGAAGTAAAGGGAACCAAAGTTGGTGGTTAGCTGGCAACATGAGTTGGGACTTATGGATGCTATTTCTTCGACTCACTGCTGTGGAAAGGTCATTGGTGTTCTCAAAACTGACTACTGGTTCAGCCAAAACATATAGACCTTTTGTTTCCCTTGGGCCCGTGAACCTGACTTACTGTGGAATGAGGGTACTTCATCCTGGCTCCAATCAATGTTAGGTATTACACATCTCTCAATCTGAGCATCTCTATTCTACCTCTGAAAATCTTCAGGGGTAGAATAGAGATGCTTGGGGGCCTTGGGACCAGTATATATAAAGCACTTGGAGTAGTGTCATCACTGAATACTAGATCAGTATCTGTTACAATAACATATTTCCCAGCCCTTAAGAAGTTGATGAGTGGGAGACTTGATGGATAAGTTTGAAAGTGGTAAGATTTTAGTAGGTTTATCCTATATTATATGTCTATATGAGTGAGTATACACCGTGTGCTAAAATCTGTACACCTAAAGAAACTAATCAAGAGGGAGGACTCTTGCTAAAATGCTCAATTCCTACCCAGAAAGGCAAAGAGGCTGGACATCAGAAGAAGGAGAAAAGAGGGAACAAGTCAGGAGCCTGACACAGAAGACCTCTGAAAAGCTCTGCCCTGCAGACTATCAATGTAGATACTGAGACTTATGGGCAACCTTTGGGCATAGTGCAGGGAATCTTAGGAAAGAAGTGGGAAACAGTAAGATCTGGAGAGGACAGGAAATCCATAAGGGGAGCAACAGAACCAAAAAAAAAAAAAAAAAATCTGAGCACAGTGGTCTTTCCTGAGACTGCTATTCCAACCAAGGACTATGCATGGAGATAACCTAAGATCCCTGCACAGATGTAGCCCATGGCAGTTCAGTATCCAAGTGGGTTCCCTTGTAATAGGAACAGGGACTGTCTCTGACATGAACTGATTGGCCTGCTCTTTAATTACCTCCCCCTGAGGGGGAAGCAGCATTACCAGGCCACAGAAGAAGACAATGCAGCCACTCCTGATGAGACCTAATTGACTAGGATCAGAAGGAAGGAAAAAAAGTCCTCCCCTATCAGTGGACTTGGGGAGGGGCATGCAGGCAGAGGGTGGAGGAAGGGAGGGATTGGGACGGGAAGAGGGAGGGAACCATGGGGGGGGATACAAAGTGAGTAAAGTATAACTAATAAAGAAAAATAAAAATTAAAAAAAATCTATTTTCAATTAAAAAGAAAATGGTTAGAAGGTAGTCTATGATAGGTGGAACAAAATATGTAGAGGGCATCGCCCAGCCCACCTGCCTCAGTACTCTGAGGTAAATGTTTAGAAGAGGGGACTAGAATCTTAAAAGACAGTCTAACAACTTATCAGGGCTGCAAACAGTGGTACACAGGGAGGATACAGCAACCCTGAATATGGTGCCAAGACTGAAATTCTATCTGTCTCCTACCACAAAGACAATTTGTCTGGATTTGTCAGGAAGGGCTTTGTGAACTGCAGCTGTCCTCTATGGGTGTGGTCTCCGATTTGAGCCTTCCGCCTTTTTTTTATGCTGTGCTTGAAGGGGGTTGCCCTAAGGAAATATGTGATGAAAATGGAACCTCTCCCAAATTCAGCACCAGCCCACACCCTCAAAAAAGCCAGAGGGCCCAAAGCTGTCCTTAGTCTGTCTCCATGTTCTCTTAGAGATGCTTTGTGGTTAAAAGAAAGAAAGATGTGAAGTAGGTAGAGAGGTCATTTCTGGGAGGCAACAGTACTAGTTATGTTAGCTTTCATCAGAAGAACCTCCTCGGGGAGGGTACATGCTGAATCCTCAGGGTTTCAGGGTTGCTAAGTTAAGCAGGGACATGTTATTTGTCTTCCTTGCACACTGTTTCAGGAATTTTCATCCCCTTAAAACCTCTAACATAGAAACTAGCTTGCAAGACCAGTGACTTCACTCAGTTACTCCAAGGGCTAAAGCAGACGATTATAAATATTACATCTCTCTTTGTCACCCATAACCACCTTTGAGTTTTCTGCCACATACAATATGACCACCAAAAGAGGGAGAAAATACAGATAGAGATTTCTATTTCTCTTGTTTTCCTCTTAGCTACTTCAGACACTAGGAAGAACATGGTAATGTTTCGAAGTACATATTCATAGTCCCATGTCAGAGAAGATGGGTATCTATGGTCCTGTGAAAGGGTTAATGGAGCAATGAGTTGGACCTGAAGGGAAGGCAACATGGTTCCGTCTACACCCAGTGCACTTGGGGAAAATGTCTCCTTTGCTGACAGCAATACTGAAAGGGGGACTGCCTTTCCAAGTTCTTATTAGGAGCTTTCCACTTACACTGCAAATGCCCTCTGCCAGCCTTGTAACCTGTAGTGACATGTACTAAAAGGATGACATTTATGGTACAAACTTCTTAAGAGGAAGTATTGAAAGCATGGGCAGAAAGCAAAATGTCTATTGCATTCCTTTTAAAAATTATCTTAAAACATTATATATTCAACTTCCTGTAAGGAATGGCATATTCCTGGGAGGGGGGGAATGAGACAGGTATTGTCCATTAACCATTAACCCACTACTTATTATTGATTAGAATCTTTCAGGGAAAAAATAGCAAAAGATTGAATTTGGCAAAGAAAGATGTCTGGATGTACTATCTAGAATATTCTCCTAGGCTCTTTATCCCTTTCACTAATATGAACTGATTTATAACTCAGCACATTATGCAAGACCAACAACAATCCAAGTTATGCTTGTTCATGCAAATGAAAATAAATTCGTTCAAGCAGCATTATTGATCTTTGCTCTAAGAATATTGACCTGCTGTGTATCTATTAATACATTTGCCTCAGTATTCCCTGTTGTATATATATGCCCTATATATGCTTGTGTTCTCTTACTTCATGTTTGTACTTTTTGTGACATCATGCTGTGTCCTCATTAATTAATACATATATTTTATAACTGTTCATAATGTATGGTTTTAGGTGACGTTTAATGCATAATTAAATAGGCTTACTTAGATTAGAATCACCATGGAAACACAACTCTGAGTAAATCTATGAGGGTGATTCTAGCACAGTTTAAAAAAGATGACCCAGCCTGAATGTAGGCAGCTTTAGAGCTATTTCATGAACGAGGTCCTAAGTTGGATTAAAAAGAAAAAAAATAATGGATTTCCAGCATTTATCTCTCTCTACTTCCTGATGGCAGAGGTGATGAGAATGGCTGCTTCACACTTCATCACTGAGCCTTCTTCATCATGCAGAACTGCTGTATTTTCTCAAACCACTATTCAAAATAAACCCTCCTTTAACTAGCATTTTGTCATTGCAATAGAAAAATAACTAATAATTCTTTCAAAATTTAACCTTTAACTGACTCAAAGATGTTGCTAAGTTAGATGTTATTTTAAAAAAAGAAAATAAGAAAATCCCAGCTGTTCAATTTTACTAATAAAGCCTCAGGAGCCAGATGCTGGAGCAAAAACCTGCTAGCTCGGAGAGACAGAGAAAGCACACAGCTGACCTTCCTTCTCAGCTCATATCCCCAAAAGAAAAAAGCCAAAAGCCCTGTCTCCACTAAGTTTTAAATACCCTTCTACTCAGTGCCCCTCCTTTCTATTTAATCCCTGTCAGGTGGTTTCTTGCTCCACCTTTTGACCTATGGTTAACTTTATTTAAACTTGTGTATAGAAAGTTCTTGGATTAAAGGTGTTGAGGCACACCATAACCACCTGTTTACAATAGAAAGAAAGTTCTTGGATTAAAGGTGTGTGTTAGGACTGAGCCACAAGGAACAGGTTTTTACAGTTCACAATCTCCAGGTTTACAATGGGATCAAATATCCTGCAACAGTTAGATGTTAATTTCCAGAAGACTCACAAGTTATAAATGATTTCTGCTGGGTAGAAATAACCTCAAAGGTAATATATTTATTACCTTCACTGACATGAGTCAGTTTTGTTCATTATTTTGAAATATTATTCTAGTGTTTTATTTTAGATGAACATGAATATTCATCCACACATTTGCTACTTCTTTTTCCCTATACCCAAGAAGCAATAAAACAAACAAACAAACAAACAAACAAACAAACAATCATTACCTTAAAAGCTAACCCTAGGATCCCAACCCAGAAACAGCATAATAGTATTTAAACTTATTGCTAAATAGGCCTACTGGACTATATTAATGAAAGGTCTCAGAGCTGCCTGCACGTCTTAGAATGAGATAATAAGAAAAATTACTCCACATGTTTTGAAGTTGGATGGTGGGGCCTACAAACTAGAAAGAAAAAAAGAAAGCTCTCTAAAAGTCTTGAGAAAGATCCCAGAAACACAGCAAGTTGGCTGTGGATAAAGTAGCAGCTGGTGGAGTCCTTTGGTGCCGAGAAGAGGAGTTTTAAGCATAAAGTATATAAATATTCCATTTTAAATTGTTTGCTATACTAGTTTATAATGTAAGCAACATGTGCACATGACCACACACACTGCCACCACTGTCCATGGCATTCAGTAAAGTCTATTAGAGCAAAACATGTGGTTGGAGGATCAAATAAAGCCAGCCAATCTGGAAATGAGTAATCACAAAATCACGAAGAAGGGTGAAGAGCAGAGGAAGGTTAAGGATTTAGCAGAACCACAGTGCTTAAACACGGGGTACATGACTGCCGAAGTTAACATGAGAACTTTCACTTCAGCCTATGGGATAAACTGAAAGCTTAGGGGTTTACCGGTACTGATATTTCTTCATGCAAATAGCACCCTTTCACAGTCAAATGTCACCATGCAAATGAAGATTTTAATATTTCTGCCCTCTTGAAAGGAAAAACCAATCTCTTCCTCCTTGATGCTTTGAAAGCATTTTAAACATATTTAACTTTAACATTAATGTGCCCATGTTATAAATACATGTGTTATATATGTGCCCATATGTGTATTTAATACACATTTTTAAATGGTGGTTGTGTGAGCATACACACATTTTCTATCTTTTCTTTTCCTAGATGAAGATAGAAACTCACTGAGGTAGAAACCATTTCATTTATTTGTGTTTACCATGCCAAAATATCTTACAGGGCCTGGATCCTCAGTAAATGTCTATATACTGACTTAGAAAACCATCTTTGCTTTCTGATTCTGAGGACTCCCTTTGGAACCTATTCCCCTAACTGGGCTGTCTTTTTTGGCTTCAGTTGAAGAGCATGCATCTAGTCCTGCAGCTACTTAACATGCCGGGGGGGGGGGGGGGTTGGGACCCCTGGAAGACCCCCTCCCTTCCTTGGGGGGGGGGGGAGGGGGGGGGGGGGGGGGGGGGTTGGTACCCATGGAAGACCTCCTCCTTCTCTGAGGAGAAGGAGAAGGGAGAATGGGGGGAGGGGCATGTGAGGAGGAGACCAGGCTGAGAGAAGAGCTGGCGTCTGTGATCAGTATATAAAGTGAATAAATAAATTCAAAAAAGAAAGCCACACTTGATTCAAATCATTTTTCTTTCACTCTCCCTCATCTCATAGACCAGAAACTCTAGTCACTGAGGGACTAAAGGCCTTTCTACTTAGTCATAGGCAAGGCCACATAACTAAAACCCCTTGCTGGCTGATCCAAGGCCAAGTATAGAGGTTCAACCCATAAATTTCTGTGGGTTTCTGAGCTTCAAAGACCATCATTTGAAGTGGTCTCCTTGGTTCTTCTCATTTTCTTCACCCTGTCTCTTCCTGTTACTCCATTTTTATCCCTTCTCCTCCCTAAGAACTTTTTGCTTTTCTGTTCTTTTTGTCCATATAATGTTTCCCAAATCTTGTTTAGATTCTATGTACATAACTTCTTGTCCAATGGAAATATCACATCCCCCAAATCAGCATTTGTTCATTTATTCATCCATAGAAATATTTCTTTATTACTTCTATCTCTTATAACCTGATCCTAGTTCTCAGAGAATTTACAATCTCATGAAGGATTCAAGCATTAATCAACCAAGTGTAGGAAACAGTAAATGGTTATAAATCTAACAAGAAGATATGATGATTAATCTTCATTAGCAACCTTTTTGGATTAAGTGAGACCTGAGTAATTAGTAAGGTACACTTTTGGGTGTGTCTATGAGGACATCTCCAGAGTGGATTAATTGTGGGAATAAAACTCATCCTGAATGTGGGTAGCACTAATCCATGATATGGGGTCTCAGACTAAATAAAATAGGAGATATCTAAGTGCCAGAAATACCTTCTTTCTTCTTCCTGGTCCACCAAGATGCAGGCAAGCAGCCTCATGCTCCTGTTGCCACAGTTGAAAGTCTCTCCAGCAAATGCCATGTCTTCTATACTACAATGGACTTTCAAAACAACTTACTTTAACAGAACACCAGCGTCTCAGGCTCTAAGCTCAACAATTAATAAATGGGACCTCATAAAACCATAAGCCAAAATAAATGTTTTGTTTCTTAAGATATTTCTTATCAGGTATTCAGTCACAGCAATGACAAAAGTAACTCATATGGAAAAAAATTAAACTTTTTCAATGAAGGCATACAACAGAGTAAGGTAACTTAGGCCAAGGGACTAAGAAGAGACTGAGAAGTGTAGGTGAGTCCTGTGGCATTCAGAAGAATGGCAAGACTAAGAAACTTGTAAACAAGGAGATCAGAGCAACAAGGAACAGGTCAGATGCCACCAGGTTGTCTCATCATGCAGAGGAATTCATGTAAATATAGAAGCACCCATGCAAAACTCCCATAATTACCAAACGACACTCTACACTTCAGAAAGAAACATTACTAGAAAGTAGAAACTTGTGTTTTGCATTTTCTCTATGTAATTATGTCAGACGTGCTTTCTTTTTTGCACGATAGATGATTCTAGAAAGCTATTGTCTAAGTCGCTGCAAAAATAGTCAGTTTAGTGCTAGTGTTTGAGAGGCTCAGCAGACAGCAGGTTTAAAACCCACTCACCACCTCTTTAAGAGTCAAATTGGCCTGAACAGACTGTAATAGTGGTGGCTCTAGCAAAACAGAGACTGCACGCTAATTGCCTACGGGTCGAGGAAGGGAAAGCAAATGAAAATAAATGAGTTTAACATCTTTGCTAAGACAGTTTCTGTCTCAGACTGCTTAGGCTGCTGTAACAAAATACAGCACTCATTTTGGAGAGGCATTTTGTAGTGTATTTGTGGGCTTATTTTTTTAGACAGGGTCTCTTGTAGCCCGTGCTGGCTTTGAGATTGTTTTTGAGATGTTTCTACCTCTGCCTCCCAAGTGATAGGATTAGCAGCATGTCCACATGCCTGGTGAGCAGAATGTATGTGGATAGGAAGCCAGGAGGAAGTCTATGGAGGCATATTTAACCTGAGCATAAGGTTATATATGATGTGTGGCAAAATCTACACAGCCTGGGCTGTTCTAGGAAGGCCTTCTCATCTTCTGTGATATTATAAACTGACAAAGTTGAACTTCAGGAAACAGTTAAGGTTTAATGTATTTTGTCTGTAGTTCACCCATGTAGGAAATGACCATATACTATATGATTAAACCAAATCTATAGGTTGGGGAAGGGGTCACCTTAGAATAAGAATGGTTGATATTCATACAATAATTAATTAGAAGAAGTCTTGTAAGAATAGAAAGAAGAGCAATCTTAAGGACTGACATCTTTGGCTGGTGACTGTCATACTCTTGAAAACCAATCTGCCTTACAGACCTGGACATTCTGGGTCTCACTGCAGTTCCAGAGGGATCACTGCTTACTATTTAAAAAAAAATCTACAACATTGTTTTAATGATTTCATTGACTTTTCTTAGAAATTCATGAATAAACTAAATCTCACCTCTAAAATAGAAGAACATGGGTTCTCCCCTGGGGATGTATAGTAAGTACTTTGAGCAGGAACAGAGGGATGGTAGACAACTGGGTCTACCATCCATTTTCATTATCTTTTAAAAATATTTTTATTATTATCATTTATTACAGTTTATTCAATTGGTATTAGGGCTGTGTCCCTCTCTTTCCTCCAAATCCCACCCTTCTTCCCTCTTCTCCCCCTATGTCCCTCCCCTAGTTCACTGATAGGGGAGGTCTTCCTCCCTCTTTATTTGATCCTAGCCTATCAAGTCTCATCAGGACTGGTTGCATTGTCTTCCTCTGTGGCCTGGCAAGGCTGCACTCACCAAGGGGGAGGTGATCAAAGAGTCTGTCACTGAGTTCCTACCAAAGAAAGCCCCTGCTCCCCTTTATAGGGGTCCCACATGGACAATGAGTCTATGGGCTATATATGAGCAGGGGTTTATGTCCTCTCTATGTCTTGTCCTTGGGGAGGGAATCAGTCTCTGCAGGGCCACCAGGGCTCAGATTTTTGGCTCTGTGGTCTCCTTTTGGAGTTCCTGTCCCCCCAGGTCTTCTATCTCTCTGTTCTTTCATAAGTTTACCCACACTCTGCCCAAAGTTTGGCTATGAGTCTCAGCCTCTGCTTCAATACCACAATCAGTAGAGTCTTTCAGAGACCCTCTGTGGTAGGCAAATGTCTTGTTCCCTGTCTTCTCCTGCTTTCAATGTCTATTGCATTAGTCCTTCTGAATGAGGATTGAGCATCTTTCCTAGGGTCTTTCTTACTTAGTTTCTTTAGGAGTCTAGATTTTAGAATGTTTATCCTATATTATATGGCTAAAATCCACTTAGGAGTGAGTATATACCATGTGTATCTTTCTGCTTCTGGGTTACCTCAGTCAAGATGATTTTTTTTTCTAGTTTCCACTATTTGTATGCAAATTTCTTGATTTCCTTGTTTTTAATTGCTGAGTAGTATTCCATTGTATAAATGTACCACAATTTCTGTATCCATTCCTCCGCAGAAGAACATCTAGGGGTTTTCTAGCTTCTGGCTTTTACTAACAGAGCTGCTACTAACACGGTTGAGCAAATGTCCTTGCTGTATACTTGAGCATCTTTTGAATATTTGCCTAGGAGTGCTATAGCTGTATCCTGAGGTAGGACTATCCTTAATTTTCTGAGAAATTGCCAGGTCACTATCCAAAACGATTTTAGAAGTTTATACTCCCACCAGAAATGGAGGAGGGTTCCCCTTTCTCCACATCCTCTCCAGCATGCATTGTCACTTGAGTTTTTGATCTCAGCCATTCTGAGGGATGTAAGGTGAAATCTCAGGGTCATGTTGATTTGCATTTCCCTGATGACTAAGCACCTTGAGCATTTCTTTACGTGTTTCCCTGCCATTCAATATTCCTCTATTGGGAGTTCTATATTTAGCTATGTACCCCATTTTTTAATTGAATTACTTGGTTTGTTGGTGTTTAACTTCTTAAGTTCTTTATATATTCTGGATATTAGCCCTCTGTCAGGTATAGGGTTGGTGAAGATCCTTTCCCAATCTGTAGGCTGATGTTTTGTTCTAATGACAGTGTTCATTGCTTTCCAGAAGCTTTTCCATTTCATGAGGTCCCATTAATTGACTGTTGATCTTAGAGTCTGTGTTGTTTATGTTCTCTTCAGGAAGTTGTTTCCTGTGTCTATGAGTTTAAGGCTCTTCTGCACTTTTTCTTCTAAGAGGTTTAGTGTGTCTGGTTTGATGTTGAGGTCTGTGATCCACTTAGATTTTAGTTTTGTACAAGGTGATAAATATGGAACTGTTTGCATTTTTCTACATGTAGACATCCAGTTAGGCCAGCACCATTTGTTGAAGATGCTATTGTTTTCCATTGTATTGTTTTGGGTTCTTAGTCAAAAATCAGGTTTCCATAAGGGTTTGGGTTTACTTCTGGGTCTTCTATTTGATTCCATTGATCCTCCATTCTTTTTATATTGCAGTTTTTATTAGTGTTGCTCTATATTACAGCTTGAGATAGAGGATGGAGATACCACCAGAAGACTTGTTATTGTATAGGATTATTTTAACAATTCTGGGATTTTGGTTTTCCATATGAAATTGAGAATTGTTCTTTCAAGTTCTATAAAGAATTGTGTTGGTATTTTGATGGGAATTGCATTGAATCTATAGATTGCTTTTGTTAGGATGGCCATTTTCACTATGTTAATCCTATTTATCCATGAGCATGGGAGATCTTTCCATCTTCTGATATCTTCTTCAATTTCTTTCTTCAGCGACCTGAAGTTTTTTTCATACACGTTTTCCACATGCTTGGTTAGGGTCACACCAAGGTACTTTCTGTTATTTGTGGCTATTGTAAAGGGTGTTGCTTCCCTAATTTCTTTCTCAGCCCTTTTGTCTTTTGTATAAAGAAGGCCTACTGATTTTTTTTGAGATAAATTTGTATACAGCCACTTTGCTGAAGGGGTTTATCAGCTGAAGGAGTTCTCTGGTTTAATTTTTGGGGTCACTCATGTATACCATCATATCATTTGAGAACAGTGATACTTTGACTTCTTCCTTTCCAATGTGTAGTTCCTTGATCTCCTTTGTTTGTCTTAATGCTCTAGCTAGGAATTCCAGTACTACGTTGAAAAAATATGGAGAGAGAGGACATCCTTGCCTTGTCCTTGATTTCAGTGAAATTGATCTAAGTTTCTCTCCATTTAGTTTGATGTTGGCTATAGGCTTGCTATATATTGCCTTTACTATATTTAGGTAAGTGCCTTGTATCCCTGATCTCTCCAGGACTTTAAACATAAATGAATGTTGGATTTTGTCACAAGCTTTATCAGCATCTAAGGAGATTATCATGTGTGTGGTTTTTTTTCCTTCTGTTTGTTTATGTGGTGGATTATGATGGATTTTCATATGTTGAACCACCCTGGCATGCCTGAGATGAAGCCTACTGGTCATCGTGGATGATATCTTTTACACGTTCTTGGATTCAATTTGAAAGTATTTCATTGAGTATTTTTGACTCAATGTTCATGAGAGAGACAGGTCTGAAATTCTTTTTTGTTGGGTTTTTGTGTGGTTTAGTTATCAAGGTTACTATGGCCAAACTCATGAATGAGTTTGGTAATATTCCTTCTGTATCTATTTTGTGGAATAGTTTGAAGAGTATTGGTGTTAGGTTATCTTTGGATGTCTGGTAGAATTCTGCACTGAAATCATTAGGTCCTGGGCTTTTTTTTTTTTTTGTGGGAGACTTTGATGACTGCTTCTATTCCCTTGGGGGATATAGGAGATATAGGACTCTTTAATCGCTTTACCTGATCTTGGTTTAGCTTTGGACCCTGATGTAGCTCTGTATGCACTCTCTAGCAGAAGCACTCACTTGCAGACATGTCTGGTAAGTGCTGAGTGCTAGTGCACCCTCACTGACAAGCCTATGTAGAAAGTGCTGAGGGCTGGAGGACTCACTTGAAGGTGTGTGTGGAAAGCACAGAGGGCCCACAAGCACTCACTAGCAGGCGCATTTGTAAAGGTTCAGAGGGCCCGCAAATTTATTTGCAAGCATAAGTGGTAGTCTCAGAGATCCCACAGTTTTCTACTCTCAGATTTGTTTCCCCTGTTTGGCCCTTAGAGTAAGGAGGCGCCCAGTAACTGAGGATATGCGCTGCCAACCTCTGTGCTCCCTGAGGCAGAGCAAAGGTGCAGCACATAGTTTGCCACTCTCAGACCTTGGATCTCTAGCCCAGGAACCCTCAAATTGGATGCTCTGGCTTCAGTTAACCATCCACTCACCAGTTTTGGAGTTTCAGATCATCTGCCCTTCAGAAACAGTGTGCCCTTGTCCCCGCCATCTTGAAGCTAAGGTTTGTTCATTTTAAAGTGACTTTTTGGATAGAATGAAAGCATGAGGGACTTTGTTACCATGCCAGCTTAGGCTGACTAGTCTCCTACAACTGTTTGCTAGGCTCCATATGATTGACTCCTGTCCTCTACCTACCATCAGCAAGTCCCCTGAACAAATTACAACCCTTCCCTGCTTATACCTCAGTGAAGATAGTTGTCTTGCTCTATGCTACACATTGAATACAACGGTGAATGATGTTTTCTAGAGTAAAGTCTGAGTCTGAATAACCCCAGAGACAACCTATATAATGGATGCCTGTTGATCCACTTATAAGATCAACTCTCTAGCCTTACCAGTGCAAACAATTCCACCACTCGGCCCTTTCCCTCTGAAGTTTTTCTTAACATTTCATTCACATGCCCGTGGAATATTTTTATGACAATAACTATCGTACTGGTATATGTTTTTATATCATACCCATATTTTTTTTTCATTCTCCAAGAAAGAAGGAGGAAATTTGAATTCACAAGGATAAACAAAAAAGATCTTTCTGGAGTCATTTTATTTGAAGTATTAATCAAAATAGTATCTAACTAGTAAGCTGTAACTTATTAGTTAATAAAACATCATTAGTAAACTGTGAATTGCACATAGACTTTTAAAATATAAGCAATTTTCCGTCTCCAGTGAAAATCCACTTAGAAGCATCCTCAGCTTCCCAGACCTACACAAAAACCTTACTCTTCTAAGCAATGTAACACTTGAACTGGAAGTGGGTTGAGGCTATGAACTCTCAACATCTGCCCTCAATAACACACTTTCTCCAGCAAGATTGTACTACCTCCCTAAGCAACTCCTGAACTGGGGACCAAGTATTCAAATACCTGAACCTATAAGGGATATTTTTCATTCAAATAACTTATGAGTCATGGTTGTGTGGGTACAATATAAAAAGAGAATGACTATCTCCTTTTTTTTTAAGTTGGGAAACAACATTTTCACCTAACTGTTACACACACTTTGTATGTTTGTGTGTTCGTTTTGGTTTAAAAACTGAAAGGACTAGAAAAGAAGAGCCTTGAAATTACAACATAAGGTAAACAGAAGCTGAAGGAAGACTTGTTTGTAAAATGAGAAAACAAGAGGGAAGGGGATGAGTATTCTGATTATCTCCTCTTCTCTGAAGATATAAGCATCCAACCTTACCTCTGACCTTGCTGACTCCACACCCAATTCACATTCTCTTCCTAGATTCACGTGACTTCCAAGGCCTGATTGGATTGCACATCAGTGAAGTGATGTAGAGTAGTAATTACTACTCTACTACCTACTGTTTGGTTCTTATCCCTACTTCACCTCTTACCACTTAAGTAACTTATTTTTACTTTCTGTGAGTGCTTCTCAGCTCTGCAGTAGGTTTGTACAAATGCCTGCCTTGAAGAGTTAGTAGGATGAAATGAGAGGCAACATGCAGGAAGAACTTATAATAGTAGCTAGATATATTAAGCTCTTCCTAGGGGGAACTGAACTGCAATGATTTGAGAAAGTATGCCTTGAATGTCTGTTACTTTCCATTTAGATGACCTCCTGCACCAACAAAGTTATTCTAGACTCAATAAAAAATTGTATCCAGGGGGGTTGGGGGGAGGAATTCTAGATGGCAGCTCTGATAGGAAACTGTGTCTGAAGAGCAGGAAAGCAGTGACTGCACAGCAACTAACAGACCGAACTCTGGACAATAAAAAAACAGCGATTCTGTTTCCCAGGTGAGAGGAAACCCCATGGTGTGGGAAGCAATTTGGTCCATTTTCAGGTCACCCAGGTAAACCCGGGAAGGGTTGGTTCCCTGGTTCCGGCAGGTATCAGTTGACAGCCCAGAGCCACATGCTTGTGTGCTCTGATCACCAACCCAGTCTGCACTGTGGGCCCCACAACTCAGGGATCTGGTGTGAGGAGAGTCCTGACTACCAATGAATAAAGTTACAACACAGGTCTATACATCTGAGGTGAGCTGTGGCAATTCCTGAGAAGCAATGACCATTCAGTGACCATACTCAAAAAGATGAGAAGGCCTCCTTCAGCAACAACCATCTTTCTGCCACGGAGATTCTCCCCACCCCAGGATTATAGCAAGCAACAGAAAATAACAACCAACATCTGAGACAGCCAGCGAAGTAGAGGAAAGCATAAAACCACAACCAACAAAGGCCAAAGCAATATGGCATCTCCAGAACCCAGTTATCCAGGGGCAAGCAACCCTGGACACCCTATAACAAGTGAAATTCAAGATGACTTTACATCTATGCTTATGAAGAAGATAATGGAGGAAACAAATAAAATGTGTAAAGAAATAGATGCAGATAAAGTCAAACAGATTATTGCCATCCATAAAGAAATACAGGAAGATAAAGTCAAACAGAGAATGCCATCCATAAGAAATACAGGAGGTTGCAGCCGAACAGTTTGTGGCCTTTGGAGAGAAAATTAATAAATCAATGAAAGAAATAAAAAAAAAACAGAGGAATCTTCAAACAAACAAGTGAAGGAATTGAAGGAAAATACAGTTAGACAGATGAAGGAAATAAAAAAAGTTCAATATCTGAAGATAGAATTGGAAAAATTAAACACACACACACATACAAATGGAGGACATCATGGAAGGGAAGAACTTACAGAAGAAAATAGGAACTACAGTATAACCTAAAGCCTACTGGATGAAAGAATCTCAGGTGTGGAAGACACAATAGAAGAAATCAAGTTATCCTTCAAAGAAAATGTTAAATCTAAAAAATTCCTTACACAAACCATCCAAGATATCCATGACAACATGAAAGACAAAAACCCAAGGATTTAGGAATAGAGGAAAAAGAAGATTGTAGTCTCCAAGGCCCAGAAAATATTTTCAATAAAATCATAAAAGAAATGTCCCCCAATTTAATGAGAGGCCTCTGAGGATACAAGAGGCCTACAGAACATCTAATATATTAGTCCAGATAATAAAATTCCCCCTCTACATAATAATCAAAATAATAAATATGCAGAACAAAGAAAAATACTAAAATCTGCAAGGGAAAAAGGCCAAGTAACATAGAATGGCAAACCCATCAGAATCACACCTGACATCACATACACTATGAAAGCCAGAAGGGCTTAGATGGTTACGGTTACCATGCAGGCCCTAAGAGAATACAGATGTCAGCCCAGGCTACTATACCCAGCAAAACTCTCAGTAATCATAGATGGAGAAAACAAGATATTCAATGACAAAAACAAATTTAAATAATACCTACCCACAAACCCAGCATTATATAAGACACTAGAAGAAAAAATACAACCCAAGAGCTAACTACAATCAGGAAAACACAGAAAGAATAATCTCACTGCACCAAAACTAAAAGTAGCCAAGCACTACCACAACCAACAGCAAGATCAAATGATCTAAGAGCCACTGGTCATTAACCTCTCTCAAAATCGATGGACTGAACTATCCAATAAAAAGACACAGACTAACAGAATGGATGCATAAAAAAGACCCAACAATCTGTTGTATACAAGAAATACACCTAGGTCACAAAGATAGACATTACCTGAGAGTAAAGAGCTGGAAGATGATTTTCCAAGCAAATGGATCCGAGAAGAAAGTAGGAGTAGCCATTATAATACCTACTAAAATATACTTTCAACCAAAATAAATCAAAAGAGATGGGGATAGTCACTTCATACTCATCAAAGAAAAATTCCACCAAGAAGGCATCACAATTCTGAACATCTATTCCCCAAATACAAGGGCACCAACATTTGTAAAAGAAACATAAATAAAACTTAAACCACACAGAGATCCCCACACATTAATAGTGGGAGACTTCAACACCCCATCCTCAAAACAAATAACACGTCAACAAAACGGGAATTAAACAAAGAAACAATGACTCTAAGAGATGTCATGAATCAAATGGACCTAACACACATCTACTGAACCTTTCACCAAAGCACAAAAGAATTTACCTTCTTCTCAGCACTTCACAGAACCTTCTCCAAAATAGACCATATAGTTGGACACAAAGCAAGCCTCAACAGATACAAGAAGATTGAAATAATCCCTCTATACTATCTGACCAACATGGACTAAAGCTGGACCTCAACAATAACAGAAATAGGAAAAAGCCTTAACACAAATGGAAACTGAACAAGTCGCTACTAAATGACTGCTGGGTCAGGGAAGAAATAAAGAAAGAAATTAAAGACTTCCTAGAATTCAATGAAAATGAAGGCACAACATACCCACACTTATGGGACACAATGAAAGCAGAATTAAGAGGAAAGTTCATAGTACTAAGTGCCTTCAAGAAAAAATTTGAAACATCTCAGTCAAGCAACTTAACAGCTGACATGAAAGCCTTAGGAGGAAAAAAAGAAGCAGACACTCCCAAGAGAAGTAGACTGCTGGAAATAATCAAACTCTAGGCTGAAATCAATAAATTAAAAACAAAACAATTTAAAGAATCATTGAAATCAAGAACTGGTTGAGAAAATCAACAAGATAGACAAACCCTTAACCAAACTAACTAAAATGCACAGAGACACTATCCAAATAAACAAAATCAGAAATGAAAAAGGGAGACATAACAAAAGACACTGAGGAATTCCAAACAATCATTAGGTCTTACTTTAAAAGCCTATATGCCACAAAATTTGAAAGTCTATATGAAATGAGCAATTTTCTTGATAAATTCCACTTACAAAAGCTGAATCAAGACCGGGTAAATAAATTAAATAGTCCTATATCCTTAGGGGATATCAAAAGTATTCCATCCAAAAACACCCAGGGCCATATTGTTTCAGCACAGAATTCCACCACACCTTCAAAGAAGAGCTAACACCAACACTATTCAAAATTTTCCACAAAATAGAAACAGAAGGATAAATTACCAAAATCATTCTATGAAGCCACAGTAACCTTGATACCTAAACCAAAGACCAAACAAAGAAAGAGACTCTCAGGCCAGTCTCCCTTATTAACATTGATGCAAAAATACCCAACAAAATACTTGCGAAGTGAATCTAAGAACACATCGAAGATTTCATCCGCTTTGACCAACTAGGCTTCATCCCAGGTATGCAGGAGTGGTTCAATATATGGAAATCCATCAATATAATCCACTGTATAAACAAATTGAAAGAAAAAAGCCACATGATCATCTCTTTAGATGCTGACAAAACAATGTTTAAAGTCTTGGAGAGATGAAGGATACAAGGCACAGACCTAAACATTGTAAAGGCAATATACAGCAAGCCTATAGCCAACATCAAACTAAATGGACAGAAACTTAAATGAAGCCCACTGAAATCAGGGACAAGGCAAGGCTGCCCACTCTCTCCATAACTCTTCAGCATAGTTCTTGAAGTCCTTGCTAGAACAATATGACAATTAAAGGAGATCAAGGGGATTCAGTTTGGAAAGAAGAAGTCAAAGTATTGCTATTTGCAGATGATATGATAATAAACATGAGCGACCCCCAAAAATCTACCACGAAACTCCTTCAGCTGATAAACACCTTCAACAAAGTGGATGGATACAAAATTAATCCAGAAAAATCAGTATCCCTCCTGTATACAAAAGACGAATGGGCTGAGAAAGAATTTAGTGAAACCATGCTCTTCACAGTAGCTACTAATAACATAAAATACCTTGGTGAAACTCTAACCAAGCATGTGAAAGACTTGTATGAAAAAACCTCCGGACTCTGAAGAACAAAATAGATGACGATGGCAAGATCTCTCAAGCTCAAAGCTTGGCAGCATTAACATAATAAAAATGGCCTTCTTACCAAAAGCAATCTACAGAGTCAATGCAATTCCCATCAAATTACTAACACAATTCTTCACAGAACTTGAAAGAAAAATTCCCAACTTTATATGGAATAACAAGAAAAACCCAAAATCGCTTAAACAATCCTCTAAAATAAAAGATCGTCTGGTGGTATCTCCATCCCTTACCTCAGGCTGTACTATAGAGCAACGGTAATAAAAATGCATGGTACTGCAATAGAAAGAGAATGGTGAGTCAATGGAATCAAATAGAAGACCCAGAAATAAACCCAAACCCTTACAGAAACCTGATTTTTTACAAAGATGCCAAAACAATACAATGTCCTTAGTCTTCAGGGAAATGCAAATCAAAACAACCCTGAGATTTCACCTTACATCCATCAGAATGGCTAAGATCAAAAACTCAAGTGAAAACACATGCTGGAGAGGATGTGGAGAAAGAGAAATCCTAATCCATTGCTGGTGGGAATATAAACTTATACAATCACTTTGGAAATCAATCTGGCGCTTTCTCTGACAATTAGTAATACTCCTACTTCAGGATCCAGCTATAGCACTACTAGGCATATGTCTAAAAGATGCTCAAGTATACAACAAGGACATTTACTCAACCGTGTTTGTAGTAGCTTTATTTGTAATAGCCAGAACCTGGAAACAACCCAGATGTCCCTCAGTTGAGGAATGGATACAGAAATTGTGGTACATTTACACAATGGAATACTACTTAGCAATTAAAAACAAGGAAATCATGAAATTTGCAGGCAAATGGTACTAACTAGAAAAGTTCATCTTGAGTTAGGTACCCCAGAAGCAGAACTACACACATGGTATATGCTCATTTATAAGCATATTATATCCTCATTTATAAGGATATTAGACATATACTATAAGATAATCACCTAAAATCTGTACACCTAAAGAAGCTAAGCAGGAAGAAGGACCTGGGTAAGATGCTCAATCCTCATTTAGAAAGACATTGGAAGAGGGTAAAAACAAGGAACAAGACAGGAGCCTACCGCAGAGGGTCTCTGAAAAACTCTACCCAGCAGGGTACTAAAACAGATCCTGAGACTCATAACCAAACTTTTGGCAGAGTGCAGGGAATCTTATGAAAGACGAGAGAGAAAGAAAGACCTAGAGGGGACTGGAGCTCCACAAGGAGAGCAACAGAACCAAAAATCTGGGCACAGTGGCCTTTTCTAAGACAGCCTTACCAGGCCACTGGGGAAGACAATGCAGCCAGAGCTGATGTGACCTGATAGGTTAGGGTCAGATGGAAGGAGCAGAGGACCTTACCTATCATTGGACTGGTGAAGGGGCATTGGAGGAAAAGAGGTAGGGAGGGCAAGTTTGGGAGGGATCAAGGGAGAGGGCTAAAGCTGGGATACAATGTAAACAAATTGTAATAAATTAAAAAAGAATAAACTTATAGCCGGGGAAAATTTGTGTCATACATTTTCTTATGTGACAATATTGTATTGGTGACTTAAAATTACCTGGGTGTCTCATATGTTCTCTTTTATTTAGAAAGAATAAGCCAGATGCTGTGGCACATGCATTTAATCCCAACACTTGAGGCAAGTGGCTATCTAGGAGTTCAATGCCAGCCTGGTCTACATTGCATTTTTTCTTTGATTATTATTATAATTGGTGGTGGTTGTTGATTAGGTGTGTTGCTCTTGATTGCCTGTTTGTTTTCTAAAGGGAGAGATAAAGAAATTGATTCGAGGCGCTTGGGATAGGAAATGTAAAGGATATGGAAGGAAGTTGGGGAGGGGAAACAGTATCAAAATATAATGTATGAAAAAATTTAATTAAAAAATGAAAAGAAGAGGGGGAAAATAAAGGCCACTTTTGCACACAGGTAGTCTTAGTTTGCCTCTGAGCCGTACCAACTTTTTATCAAAGACAAGAAATATATTGAATGACCCAAGATAGTCATCATGACAGCAATCTCACAATCTAAATTTGCAGGATATAACTGCAATTTTATTTCACATTCTACTACTTTCTGATATACAAAGCATGTACACTCTTGCTCAAAATACAAAGAAATCGAACTCTATCTCACTCCCACCATGTGTCATCCTTCCCTTCCCTCTACTTCTTTAGAGACTTATTATATAGGCCTCTTATTAACCAAGTGTCTCCCTGTAGACTTAATCCTCAGTCACTTTAGACTGGAATTTAAAAGTTAAAAAGCATATGAATTGAGTCATTTATTCTGCTTAATTCTGTTAGCTAAGAACAGTCAACAGGGGAGTTACCGGGGTCCTGTTGTGTCTTAAATCAAATCCATATTGCATAATGAGTACCAACATGTTGGTATGTAGACTGATTTGTCATCTTTCTATTACAGTATCCTTTACATACTCATGCCAATGGTGTTTGTTTGTTTGTTTGTTTGTGAAAAACGTAGTCATGAACTTGAAGAAGAGTGGGATGCATATATTGGAGATCTTGGAGGAAAGAAAAGGAAGAGAAGAATGTCGTCAATATAATCTCAACAACTGAAAAAAAAAGAATTAAAATAAAATCACTCCTATTCAAAGTGGCAAGTCATCTTTGCTGCATTTTGACCATATAATTCAATCTCATGTTTATTTCATTTTCTTTCTCCCTTACAGTTTGGAACTGGAGTCATGATAATGGCTGCAGTGTTTAAAAGCATTTAGTCATTGTAACCCACAGGGCCTAAATGAAGCTATGAAATCTGGTGATTGTTCCTCAGTTTGGGGCTATATATAACTCCTGACATAGCACCTCACTGCTTGCTCTCAAACTCTGTTCACAGCTGTATTTTTGTCTTTACTCTACAAAATTCCCTACCTATTCCATCTCTGCCAAGATTGGTTCAAAGTGGTGCTTCTGTAACTGTCCTGCACAAAACAACCCATTAAAAATCAGATTCTGTTTCAGGTCTATAGTGGTACCTGAGAATGTGCATTCCTAGCAAGCTCTTAGATGTAGTGATATAGAAAAAAAATGTTTTTTTTCCTGCTCTTTACTATCACTCAGCAATTCTATAATTCTCAATGTGTGAGGAAAAGTTCCATACTATGCAATTCTATGAACGGGTCCTCTGTGGACACCAGGTCAATGCCATCTGTTTCAACTCTGGCATTTTCTACCTAGAGGTACCAGAAAAACTGATAGATAATTAGTAATTAACCTGCTTGTGCTCTTTGATCACTTCCCCCAGGTGAGGTGGCCTTGCCAGGCCACAGAGGAAAAGGATTCAGGCAGTCCTGAAAAGACTTGATTGTCTCAGGTCAGTTGGTAAGGGAGGAGGGCTCCCCTTTCTGAGGACTAGGGAACTGGGATAAGTGAGAAGAGAGAGGGAGGGTGGGACTTGGAGGAGACAAGGAAGGGGGCTATGATCAGGATGTAAAGTAAATAGATATATTAATATTAATTTTATAAAGGAAAAAAGTATATAAGAGACCCCCCAAAAAAAGAAATTAACAGGCTTCAAGATCATTGAGAACAGACGCACACTCCCATAATGAGCTTCAGGACTCACCCTCTTTGAACCTGTTATTACATGAATTTTAAAGAAACAAGAAACTTCACAATTGACCCTCCTTAAAATCTTAAAATGCTATCTAAAAGCCTAGGCATGAATTAGACAAGGTATCAAATGAAGGAAGCAGTACTTTGTTGAGACCCACCATGGAAGCACTATTTCCTCCTGGCAAGATGGGTCAGGGGAGTTAGATGTAGCTTTTCTTTCTTTAATTTACTTTAATCTGCTCTGTTACATGGTATTTGCTCAACAGAATACCATCTGAGTCCCATCTCTGGCCCTGGGTAGAAATATAACTTTCTGAACTACAGAGATGTCTGTAAAATTATCATCTTGCAGAGGTCTTTCTGGTAAATTACTAAGACAAAGGCACACCCTGCCTTCCTTAAGAGTTAGTCCAAATGAACCTGTCAATGACCTGAACAGGAAAACAGCCCTCAGGAAAGCTGCTGTTCTAAAGACTAAAGAAAATCGTATAAGGATTGCCTAAGTATGTATGTTGGCACGACGTTATTCACTCTTATCCCACAAATGTGTTTTCCTCTATGATGATCTCTTTGACATTCCCCCTTGGGAGTGCATATTCTGTAATGATCTCTCCTTGTTTTCTACACTGTTCTCAGTATCTTGTTGGACTTCATTCAGTGGTCCCACAAGGATAAGGTCCCTTAACAATTTCAGAGTCAAGGTCACAATTCTGCACCCCTTTCTACATACTAAATAGCACCATGGATGGGTTGTGCTTAGCAAACTGGCTATAAGTGAGGGTTCCCCAAGGCTTTCACTGCAGTCTATTCATTTGCCGGAGCAGCTTGCAGAACTGAAGGAACTGCAAACACGGACCTTCTTCGGAGCTCTGAGCATCTGAGGAGAGGAGCGCAGGTCTAATGAAAACCAACCAGTTGCATCCTTCTATTGAGTAGGCTTTTTTGTTTGTTTGTTTCATAAATCCTTATCAAGCTGGACTGTTTTACTCGTAGATTTGAATCAGCAAGAAACCCCAGTTGCAAAATCCTAGGTTTCTTCTTTTTTTTTTTTTCGTATTTTATTTTTTTCTTATCAGTCACATTTTATTAACTATGTACCCCAGCCGTGTCCCGATCCCTCATTCCCTCCCAGTCCCTCCCTCCCTCCTCTCCACCGTGCCCCTTGCCAAGTCCACTGAT
>NW_026592481.1:790024-805529 GCF_907164565.1 Psammomys obesus | reverse complement strand
TGAGTATATACCGTGTTTGTCTTTCTCCTTCTGGGATATTTCACTCAAGATGATCTTTTCTAGATTCCACCATTTGCCTGCAAATTTCATGATTTCCTCCTTTTTGATTGCTGAGGTTTCTTCTTACAGGCACTAAATTGAAAGTCAGAGTTACAAGCAGGAAGCAAATTATTTTCATCCCAAGGAAGTGATAATTAATGATGACTTGATGTTCAAAAGCTCAAGCTGGCTTGAGTAACTGCTCTGGATGTAAAAACCATTTGCGAAACAGAAGTTAAAAGGGGGAACTCTGCAACTCTATGGCAACAAGAAATCAAAGACATTGTGAAAGGAGAAGCAAACATTTGCATGAAAAAATAATGACAGCAAAGTTATGGGACCAAGCAAGGTGTCCAACAATAGAGAAGTGGATATGAGATATGGTGTACATACACAATGAAAAAAAAATATTAGCCATAAAGAAGAATGAAATTGTTTTGTTTGCAGGAAAATGGGTGTAACTGGAGATCATCATATTAAATAAATTAGGCCAGTCTCAGAGATAGAAGCATTATTCCTAGATTGTATACAGATACATGACATACATGTATGTACAGTGCCATGATTGCCCTGGGAGCTCAAGGTAATCCACCCCCATTAAACTGGGAAGTGGTCCCCAGAACATAATTAGGGGAAGCAGACAGTGGGCGTCTTATCCACAGAGGTCCACTTCATTCTTACTTCAACTGAGGAATGACATAAATATTTTCCTGAGAGCTAATGTAGCCATCCGGGCAGGAAGGGAGATATGCTAAAGAGACGTGTATGTGTTTTTTTTAAATTGTCAGACTACTGAAACAATGAATCCTGAAAAATTGGAATTTCCCAGGAATCTCACACTGTGAGAAGGAAAAGGATAGGGCCCTGGTACCAGACAGACAGGAAGCTTGTCCGCAGGAAGAGATTTCACACAGATCTAACAGACCATTTGTCAGTCCACCTTGCAGGAAAGACTGGAGCCCAAAATACAATGGCTAATTGATAACTGAGACCACTCCTTAACTGAGAGTACATAGTTATACATACCTCTCACCTTCTGTGTCAACCTAAACTTCTTGCAGGACCCCATAGATGGACTTGTGTAGGGGTCAGTGGGCTTCTTTGCTCCTCTTCCCAACGGGTACACATTGAGGAAACCTCCTATTTTTACTATTTATCTGTTACTTTGTCTCTCTTGGCAATGCCAAGACCCAGGCTCTGACTCCAACACTCTGGTAATACATTAATTTTTAGTTTTAGACATCTCTGCTATGGGGCCCAGTGCCTTGGGCTTTGAATGGCAGCATGATGAGAAAGAGCTGGAATATTTCTGTTACTGGCAGAGAGCCAGTAACAACGTTTTGGAACCACATAATGGAGTAATAGAATAGTATTATTAAAAAGAATTGATAAAAGTTAGTTTCATAAGAAAGTTTGAAAAACAAGAAAACACATTTAAAAGACTATTAAACTAGGCCAGCCAGCATATACAAAGCCCTTGGATTGATCCCCAGTGCAAGTAAGGAAGGGGGGAGTGAGTGGAGGAAGGAAGAAAATGGAAAGCAGATTATGATGATTTAAAAGAAGGCTATAGACTGGGTGTAGCCTTATAAGGTGAGTACAAGATTTCAAGGACAGCATCAACAACATACTAAGCTTTCAACTTACTAGAGATCTTGTCTCAAAACAAAGTAGGACTGGAAGGTATTTAATTGATAATCTTATAACTATGAAGTTACTAAATATATTATATATATGTCAAATCCATGCATTCATGTATCTTGGCTGGAGATGATGAGTTGAATATTTCAATCTTCCTTGCTTAGCAGAGAGAACAACTCCTAAATCAAGGTATGAACACAGTATTCCCCCACTCCTCCTACCTCCACACCTGGTTTCTTGGTCCAGGTTCAATGTAGATCACCTGTGTATACTTTTGACCCATTCCTCCTTAACAGAGACATTGACGTACCATAAATAAGATCTTACTATATATATCAGTTCCTTCTCTCACCGCTATGATCAAATACCAAACAGTAAGCAGCTAGAGGAAGGATTTGTTCTGGCTTATATTTCCAGGGTATTCAGTCAATTGTAATAGAAAGACATGGTGGCAGGCAGGTGAGGCAAATGGTCCACAGTAAAGAAACAGAGAGATGGGTGCTGATGCTCAGCTCAACCCTTCCTTTTCATTCAGTCTAGCACCCCAGCCCATGGAAAGGTGCCTTCTCACTTCAGTTACCCCAACAGTCATGCCCAGAAGTTTATCTCCTAGGTGATTCTAGAGCCTGTCAAGTTCATAGTCAACATTAATTACGATAAGCAAAATATTTTGTTTATAAGTTTTGTTTTTTCTCAAGGTGAAGTGTTTAAAGCCAAGGAATTCTCAAGTTGTCAACTCTTACTGTCGTCTTAACAAAAATTTGCCCATTTGCTCTCTAAAGAATTGCCTAATCAGGGAAGGAAAGGGGTCCAGCATTGGAAATGGGGAGAAGATATATTCTGAAATAATAATATATACTAATAAAAAAGACAAAAGAAGAAAGTCTTCTTAAGCATTGTAGAACATGCTCAGATCTTGGCTGCCCAATGTTCCATCTTTGTCTCTTTTGATATTAAGCTCGGGCACAAGTGTCTGTGTGTGTCACATTGCCAAAAAGAGTTATAAAAATACAGTTGATGCTGGCCCAGGGTGGTGCACACCTTTAATCCCAGCACTCGGAAACAGAGGCAGGTGGGTCTTATTAGTTCAAGACCAGTCTATAGAGCGAGTTCTAAAACAGCCAAGGCTACACAAAGAAACCCTGTCTAGAAAAAATAAAAAGAAAAATACATTTTAACAACATTTTTATGCATATAAGTAAAAGATAACTGATTTCAACCAATATTGTACAGGTCAGCAAGATGGCTAAGTGAATTAAGGCATTTGCTGCCAACCCTGACATCCTAAATTCAATCCCTGAAACCCATATGATATAGAGAGCTGACAAGTTGCCCTCTTTCCTCCACTTGCAATATGGCATGTGTGTGCACACACTTAGACATGAACTAAAAAAAATAAATGTAAATTTCATTTTAAGAAAAGAACCACGGCTGTAACAAACTATGGTAAAGCCACTTTCCAAGTACATTCTGTGAATTATGAACAGTTGTGCTAGCAGTATGATGAAGAGGACATGGAGAAATCACTAAAAATATATGACAGCTTTTGCTTTTCATTAGCGAAGAAAAGATGGAACCAGTGTAGTAGATTCTGGTAGAAGAGCCACGAATGCCAATCAATATTACCATTGAATCTGTTACCTTTGTCATGATTCAGGAATGGATTTCACTATGTGATTTTCATATACAGAAGGGATGTGGTCCCCACTTTGGTGACAACTGCTGTGTCCAAGAGCACCTTGGCTCTACAAGATGCCTGTGTGGGTGAGCCTAAATGGAACAGAAAACTGGATAGGTTCGATTGTGGGTGTACTTTTGCAAATGTGGTATTTCAGCAACCTGGAGAATTACCAAGGCAAAGGAGATGGGAGATGATTCTGTAGGCAAGTTTAATTACTTTTAAGCAACGAGCAATCCCAAGTCTCAGAAGAGGTTCTTCTTAATTTTCCCGGGGCTTTAAACAGAATGCTTTCTCTTGGAAATCTTGGAAAAAGAATTAGAACTTATTGGGAGTCTCTCAAAATTTTTGGAAATAGAGAGGTATGACAGGGTTTTAAAAAATATTCACAGCCGTGGTTTTGAAATTAACAAGTATAAGCGTTGTGCTGGCTGGACTCACTTTCTGCCTGAATTTCTGGAGTAATTCTGGCCATGTTCTGGGGATGTATCTATGCAACTATATGAATAGCTATTTCAGTGGTCCTCAACTGCGTGTGATTTTGCCAAAACTGCTGCGAGGAAACACATAGTGTTAAGGGGAAAGCAACTTGAAGAAAGAGCTCCTGGCATCAAGTGGGTAGAGGATGTTAACCATCCTACCATATACAGACAGGAAAGAATCTACCATGACCCTCACTCATGATGACCTTACCTCTGAGTAGTTGAGGGAGATAAACCTGGAGTTCCTGTCAAAAGCCTAGCAGGCATTGGCCCTGTGAGAAACTTGCTGACCTTTTCTGGCATTAGGATCTGGCTTGCTAATACATGTGGCTTGTTACTGGGGCTATCTAAGTGTATTGTCTTAATTGCTCATTGCATGAGCATTTTTCATATAGTAACACCTTAGCTAGCAATGATTACTTTAGAAAGCAGCAAGTCTAAGGGAAGAAGAGGTGGATCAGCAGGTAAAGCCTTGCAAATGTCATGATTTGTTCTCTCTATATGAGAGTAAGTATTATCTAGAATCTGGAGAGCCAGATCCAGGAAACTTGCTGGACAGCTATTCTAGCCTACTTGGCCACATTCCAGACCAATGAGGGACCCCATCTCAAATAAAAGGTGGAAGGCATCTGAGAAATGACACCAAAGATTGCCCTCTGAGATCCACATGTACCTGCATACACATATAAATACCTCTCCACATACAAGTACATCCCCATGAACATGTACACACACACACACACTCACACACAAATTCACACACACACACACACACACACACACACACACACACATAGGGGCTCTGAAAACTCAAGTACCATTGCTTCTTGGACGTTCATCTCAGGATTCTAAACACAAATGCTCAAGGAAAATTGTCTTCTTTCTGTTTTTATACGTCTTTAAATACCATTTCAAGCACACATTTATTTGCAAAGCCCCATCCCACCATGGATGTTGACTTAATGGAAACAGCATCATGGAGTCCCATTTTCAGTTACCCTTCTACCTCCTATACACTCTTATCATCTTCCAAGATTACAGCTGGGAGGGCAGGAGAGGTTGATATATACAGCCCTAAGTAGAATCCTGTGATGCTTTCCCCCTTTCTATTATGGAGTATCAATAGTCCATTGTCATCACCATAGATCTAGCTGTCACTGTATTGTTCAACTCAGTGTGCATGGATACTGACCAAGGTTATCTATTCTCCTAGATGGTGACAGGAAGTTCATATAATGGCCAGAGGAAAAGGCCATCCTAAAACATCTACAAACATGTGCTGGATCACCAGCTGGAAAGAATCCCCTGTAATTGGCAAAACTAGGTGATCTAGGCAGGTATATCTCATTCCAAAGGAAAGAACTGGAGATCCAGCTGGTAGCAGAGTACAATGTTCTACAATGGCATTGTTATAGCATAGCTGCTAAAGTTTGATATGAAATGCTCAACTGCAAAAATTCAAATCAGTGTTGGACATGTTCAAGCCTATAATCCCAGACCATGGGAAGCTGAGGTAAGAGGATTTCCACCAATTCAAGGACAGTATGGGTGACATAGTTCTAAATCAGCTTGAGCTACAGCATGAAAACCATGTCTCGAGAGGAAGAAATAGACAAAAATCACATCAATGCCTAAGAAATTTATAGGAAGGTTATATGCACATGGTTGGGTTTTTTATTTTTTATGTTGTTGTTTGGCATTTGTTCTACCTCTCCCTGCCTAAGACAAACTTAGAAAACCTCAAACTATTTAAGAAACTACTTGTAGAAAAGTACAGAAACAAACAAAACAATAAGAGAGAATATTGTCAAAACTATGGGAGCAAGAAGAGAAAGTTTGGGCCATCTGTGGGTGTTATAAAATCTCATTATATAGATAGCTTGTCTGTTTCTGTTTTAAAATATATTAGATCATCAATTAGCATTCTGTTGCCAGTTGATATTTATTAGGAACTTAATGGAAGCCTAGCATTTCAGAACATGTCATGCATATTTATTCCAAGCAAGTAAATATAAAATGAAAATTGTTCCTGTGACCTTTTTCAAATGCCATGTTTTGTCACCCCTCATGAAATCTAAATATTCTTTGTCCTGGTTTTAAATTATCTTCATCATTGAAGGCAGGCATATGCTTGAAGAGACAAAATTCAAAGCTTTGAGGAAGGTAAACAAGCTTAGATTCCAAACCTCACCACCTTGAACTACATATAACAAGGATATATTTTCTTAGGGCAAAGACATCCAAATTTTACCCCAAGTGAAATTCCTCATGACCTCCTACTCCCAGCTCTTTCCTTTTGCTACTCAACAAGGAAGGAAATCCAAAAAGCAAAAACAAAACAAAACAAAAAACAAATGCACCTAAAACCCAATTGGGTTGTAGAAGGGTGTATGTGGCTTGGTTACTAGACCACTTTCTTAGAATGTACAAATCCCACATAAACAAGACATAATAGTTCAACCTTGTAATCCCAAAGAGGAGGAAAGAAGAGAATGAAAAACCCAAGGTCATACAGAGAATTCTAGGCCATCCAGGGCCACCTGAGAAAAGCAAAACAAAACATCCAATCACTGATCACTCTCACTGGGCTCCCCTGGATCCAGACCATGTTCTCTACAGCCTCCCTGATTCTGGCCTGCTTCTCCCCCACCTCCCCCCCCCACCAAATTTCTTCTGTATGCAGCAGAATGATTTTCTTCAGAAGGAAGAAAGATCATCTCACATCTCTGCTCAAAATCTTCCATTGGCTCCCCATTTCACCCACACCAATGATCTTTTCCACTCAGTCCTCAAGCCTTTACACTGGCCATTCTTACCTGGAAAGCCTCCTTCCCTAGATAGCCAAGGTTCACTTATTCATCAAAGAGGTCTAGATCACCTTTCCCAAGCAACCACTGGCAGAGCATACCATATGTGCCTTTCTCTAAAAGGTTTTTCTTCATATCATTTGTAACCCACCAAAACATTCTGTTTATTGCATATTGGCTTACTCTTTGTCTGTCCACACACAAATGAAAATTCTTTTTTTAAGGAAGAGGCGTGTAACAGCCCTGGCTGTCCTGAAACTTGCTCTGGATCAGTCTGGCCTTGAACTCACAGAGATATGCCTGCCTTTGCCTCCCCAGTGCTGAGATTAAAGGCGTGTGCCACCACTGCCCAGCTAAAATGAAAGTTCTATGATATGGGAATTTGGGGCCATTTCCTGCACTACTATATTCTCAATGCCCTGACACTATTAATGATGCTCTTTTATGCTTGCAGACGGAGCCTAACATGATTGTCATCTCAGAGACTCCAGCCAGCAGTGGATCAAGATGCTCCAGGGGTCCTGTGAAAGAGTTGGAGGCAAGATGGAAGGACCTGGATGGGACAGAAACCTCACAAGAAGACCAACAGAGACAACTAACCCAGTCTCATGGGAGGTTACAGAGACTGAGACATCAACTAATGAGCATGCATGGTCTGGACGTAGGCCCCCTGCACATATGTGTCTGATGGGCAACTTGGTCTTCATGTGAGTCACCTGGTGAGTGAAGTGAGGGCGAGGCTGTTTCTATTATGGACTCTATTGCCTGCTTTTGGATCAGTTCCCCATAGCTGGGCTGTCTTGCCTGGCCTCAGTGGATGAGGATATTCTCAGTCCTGATGTGACTTGATGTGCTGGGGAAGGTTGATATGGGGGGAGGGGAGCTCCTCTTTTTCTGGGGAGAAAGGGAAAGGGGAAGGAGGGGCAGGGAAACTGGGAGGAGAAGTGGGAGGGGGTACCTTTGGTATATAAAGTAAATAAGCTGAAATATTAAAAAATAAGTAAAAAGCAAAATGAAAGAGGTGAGATTCTATAATACATGGTGTGTTTGTGTGTGTGTGTTCATGTGTGCAAGTGTGCATGCCTATGTTTATTCATGACTTAAAGTATCCTCCTCTATTGTTCTCTGTCTTATTGCCTTGAGACAGGGTGTCCTGATTAAGTGTTAACTTGACACAAGCTACAGTCACTAGAGAGGAGCCCATTGTGGGTGGGACCACCCCTTAGTTTGTGGGTCTGGATTCTGTAAGAAAGCAGGTTGAGTAAGACATGGGGAGCAAGTCAGTAAGTAACACTGCTCTACAGCCTCTGCATTAGCTCCTGCTTCCAGGTTCGTGTCCTGAATGAGTTCCTGTCCTGACTTCCTTTGATAATGAACAGTGATGTGGAAGTGGAAGCCAAATAAACCCTTTCCTCCCCAACTTGCTTTGGTCATGGTATTTCATCACAGCATTACGAAGCCTAACTAAGACATTGTACATCTTACTAAATTGGAAGCTCATCATTTTGGCTAAGTTGATTGACCAGTGAACTCCTAGAATTCACCTGTCCCCAACACTCAATAGAGCCAGGCCTAACTTTTTACATGTGCAATCATGATTCAAACTCAGTTCCTCATGCTTTCCCAGGAATCACTGTTACCCACTGAGCCATCTCCCCACCTCTGAAATTACATGATTTTAGTAATACATTTTCTTTAACCTAGTATAATCAACATATTGCCACTTGTATAATTCAAGAAATAGTAGAATGCTTAATGAGGTAATTGCTGTCATTTTATTATCAAGTCTTCAAAACTCCTCTCCCCCCCTTTTTTTCACTTTTACAGCACTTCTCAATTTGAACACTTTTCAAGTGTTCAGTGGCCACATGGGGCTAATATTAGGCTATGATATTGGACATAGCACAGACTTTCCCCTTCAGTGTCTCAGTAGCCCACATTATCATGCTACTATTTATTCAAGAAAAGCAAATTTTTGAGTATCTGCTATCTTAGGACCTTTTCTAGGAAGGGTCTAGCACATAATTAAATAAACTAGATATGTTTCCCTTCCTGTCCAGAACTTATATCCTAGACAAGGGATGTAAGCCATGGGCAAAGGAAGGAGGGAAACTTCTGTGGCAGGGAAGACAGAAAGTTGTGCTCTGGAGGGGAGTGATAAGAGTACCTAGCATGGTGCTTCACTGAGACAGGGATATGAAAAAGCAGGGACATCTGGAAGATTAGCACTCAATGCAGACAGCAGAGTTGGGTGCAAGGCAATCCTTTGGAATGTCCAGAGAATTTCCAGAGAACCATGGTGACTGAGGTGGGGAGGGCAACATAAAAAGTGAGGAAATGGAGGAGGCAAGGAGACCTGTGTCAAGGCTTTGTGGGGCTTTAACTTCTCCCTGAGTGACAGTAAGATTTTGCTTGGAAGTCTAAAGAGATCCACGTTTTACCAGCACCTTCTGGTTGAGCCATATGGCTGCAAACCAACGCCCACCTCTTCCTTCATGTGCCCTGCATTCCCTCTGCAGGCTACACTTAGCTGTATAGCCCTACAACACATTGATGAAAGACAGCTAATATCTCTTCCAAGGTGGCCCTTGCCCATCCCTGCTCAACAATTCTTCAGCCACTCAGGGACCATCCATTTTTGCTGTCAGGAAAATCACTTCATGGAAAGGAAACCACAGTTTCTGAACAATGTCTTCCACAGGACAGATGCCCAGCAGAAATCAGATACCCTTCCCTTATCAGGCATTTCCTCTGTTTGCCATAAAAAAAAAAAAACTGCTTTGAGAAACATGAAGGCGTCATCCTTTGTAAGCCTGCCTCTGAGACCCTGAGGCCACGGGACATGCCCTCTATCTCCCCACTGCTCAGTGTGGCTGGAAAGCAGCAGGTGTGGCAGCAGCACAGGTTGTGAGCATGTACAAAATGCAGCACCTAGGCCCCAGCCTTTCCTTGCTGAATGAATCCCAATTGCTTTCAACAAGCTCTCTCAGTAAATAGAGCACTGATTTGATTTGGGAAGCCCACTCTAGACCTTTTAGCTCAGAAATCCCTCTCAATTGTTCAGATAGCTGTCTGAAATGTTTTTGATGAGTTAAAATGGGAGAAAGAGTTTCTCATTGTTCATGATTGTGGGAGTTGGCTGGATTTCACCGGGTAATTTTTTTCTGCTGTCCTTGGGATCACCTTGAGGCTGCAGTCAATTGACGGGGCTACTAGGTTGGAACTGACAAGATGTTTTATGCACCTGTCTAAAAATACTTGAGAATAATTGCACTCCAAATTTTGTCCATTGGAAGCTAGAAGCATCTAGAAACTTGGATAGAGCATCCAACGTGGCCTCTTAAATAGCTGAGAGTTAGCACTGCTGCAGGCTGTCAGAACACTTCAGTTCTTCCAGATATGTCCAACCTTGAAATGGCAACACAACCTTGTCATCTGCAAAGTCATGCTCAAGAGCCACACCATCAAGTTACAAAAGAATTTTCACCATGGAGGATTTGACTTTATCGTATAGCACTTGGTTTGCAAACCAAAAGCCCTGGGTCCCATTCTCAGCACCATGAATAAACAACAACAAAAGAAGCCCTCAAAAAACACTTAAAGAAATGCTCATCCTCATTAGTCATCAGGGAAATGCAAATCAAAACGACCCTGAGATATCACCTTACACCCATCAGAATGGCCAAAATGAAAAACTCAAGGGACAACACATGCTGGAGAGGTTGTGGAGAAAGGGGAACCCTTCTCCACTGCTGGTGGGAATGTAAACTGGTTCAACCACTCTGGAAATCTATCTGGCGCTTTCTAAGACAATTAGGAATAGTGCTTCCTCAAGACCCAGCTATACCACTGCTAGATATATACCAAAGTTTGCTCAAGTATACAAAAGGGATATTTGATCAACCATGTTTATAGCAGCTTTATTTGTAATAGCCAGAACCTGGAAACAACCCAGATGTCCATCAACGGAGGAATGGATACAGAAATTGTGGTATTTTTACACAATGGAATACTACTCAGCAATCAAAAAGGAGGAAATCATGAAATTTGCAGGCAAATGGTGGGATCTAGAAAAGATCATCCTGAGTGAAATATCCCAGAAGGAGAAAGACAAACACGGTATATACTCACTTATATAGACCTATAAGATATAATAAACATAATGAAATCTGTACACCTAAAAAAGATAATCAAGAGAGTGGACATGGGGTAAGATGATCAATCCTCGTTTAGAATGACAGATGGGATGTGCATTGAACGTATGACAGGAGTCTACTGAGCGCATTGGAAAGACTCTAATTAGCAGTGTTTTCAAAGCAAAGACTCATGACCAAACCTTTGGCAGAGTACAGGGAATCATAAGAAAGAAGGGGAGTTAGTCTGATGAGGAAAGGATAGGAGCTCCACAAGGACCAAAGATATCTGGGCACAGGGTCTTTTCTGAGACTGACATGCAACCAAGGACCATGTATGAATGTAACCTAGAACTTCTACTCAGATGTAGCCTGTGGTAGCTCAGTAACCAATTGGTTTCCCATAGTGAGGGGAACAAGGACTATTTCTAACAGGAACTCAATGACTGGCTCTTTGGCCTCCCCACCCCCCAAGGGAGGAGCAGTCCTGTTAGGCCACAGAGGAGAGCTTTGCAGCCAGTCCTGAGGATACCTGATAAAACAGGATCAGATGAATGGGGAGGAGGTCCCCCCTATCAGTGGACTTGGCAAGGGGCACGGTGGAGAGGAGGGAGGGAGGGAGGGACTGGGAGGGAATGAAGGATCGGGACCCAGCTGGGGTACAGAGTTAATAAAATGTAACTGATAAGAAAAAAATAAAATACAAAAAAAAAAGAAAGTAAAAAAAAAAGCACATATTACAGAGATAATTATACAGCAATGTCAACTGCAGCACTATTCACAATAGCTAAGCTATGGGACCGGTGTGAGAGCCAAAGTTACATTTTAAGTTTTAATTACTGAGCTTAAGAGATCCATGAAACAAAAATGCCTCTAAATTGTAAGCCCCTTGGCCAAGGACAGATATTTCTTGAGATGCTGGAGGCTATTGTTTATTGGAGATAACAAGACACATGTTTTCACTACCTTATACAAGTTTCTCTGACCCAACTACACAAGATGTGCTTGATCACATGTTGTCAGAAGAAACATGGGCAGGAAATGCATCAGGATATACTCTTGTCCTGATTGGGTGTGAGCAGGAGCATACAAGCAGGAAGTATGTCCGGATATAAGTTTGTCCATGATTGGACCTGATGGGAAATATGGAGACCTTGTGTGGTTTTGCCTTTTTTATTTCCTTTTATTTTCTGCTATTCAACTAACTTTTTTTAAATTAAATTTTTATTTTTTTATATTATGAGGGAGGGAGGGTGGGATTGGAAGGAAATGAGGGAGGGGGCTACACCTGGGATAGAAAGTAAATAAACTGTGGTTTTGCATTTTTAAGCCTTTGCAAAATGTGGCCATTTACTGTGAACCCTGGGATGGTCCTGGCCAGAGTCCATCAACCTGGTCAGTAGTTAAAGTATGCTTCAAATTTGACTCAAAGATTGTGGTAGTGGTCTTATTCTTGACTGGTGGGATTAACACTAGATGTCCAACAACAAAGCAATAAAAATGGAAGATGTGCTGTCTATACAATGGAATATTTTTCCACTATAAAGAATAAAGTTCTATCATGTACATACAGCACCATGGATACTGCTGGAGATAAAAATCCTTTTCCAAAAGACAAATATCTATGTGTTCTCTCATTGCGGTTCCTGGATTTTATATTGATATATCAAATTATGATAGAGGGAGAGAGTGTGTGTGATATAAGGGTAGAAGTATCTAGGTAATGGGACCAAGGAAACTAACAAAGGAAGGAATGAGAATAAGGAAGGTAAATGTTATGGGAAGATATGCTCAACATACAATATATACATTTATAAAATCTATCATACTCCAACCAAGTACCAGGCATGGAGATAACCTAGAACCTCTGTACAGATGTAGCCCATGGCAGTTTAGTGTCCAAGTGGGCTACATAGTAATGGGAAGAGGGACTGCCTCTGACATAATCTGATTGGCCTGCTCTTTGATCACCTCCCCCTGAGGGGGGAGCAGCCTTACCAGGCCACAGAAGATGACAATGCAGCCACTCCTGATGTGATCTGATAGACCAAGATCAGAAGGAAGGAGAGGAGGACCTCCCCTATCAGTGGACTTGGGAGGGGCATGCGTAAAGAAAGGGGAGGGAGGGTGGGACCGGGAGGGGAGGAGGGAGGGGCTTATGGGGGATACAAAGTGAATAAAGTGTAGTTAATAAAAATATAATAAAATTAAAAAAGAAAACTATGAAATAATTAGCAAACTGTACACTTGAAGTATGTCCTGTATATCATGACTTTTTTAAAAAATATTTTTTATTTTTATTTTTATTAATTACACTTTATTCACTTTGTATCCCCCATGAACCTCACCCTCCTCCCCTCCCAATCCCACCTTCCCTCCCCCTTCTCCACGCATGCCCCTCCTCAAGTCTACTGATAGGGGAGGTCCTCCTCTCCTTTCTTCTGATGCTAGTCAATTAGGTCTCATCAGGAGTGGCTGCACTGTCTTCCTCTGTGACCTGGTAAGGCTGTTTCCCCCTCAGGAGGAGGTGATCAAAGAGCAGGTCAATCAGTTCATGTCAGAGACAGTCCCTTTTCCTATTACTATGGAACCCACTTGGATACTGAACTGCCATGGGCTACATCTGCAACTATGTCTTAATAAAGCCATTTTACTAAAAAATAAAACTTGCCCCCACCCCTTTCTCATGTTTTATGTAATTTTATGATTTTGTGCAGGGACAAATTCATAAATATCCTGGGGTATGTGCAGCCCAGGTGCAAGTTGGGTATACCTGATAAATTATGGGATCAGCTTCCTGACAACATAGTGTCCTTCATCTAAGAGAAGGTTTCTGTTAAATCTACCCATCAGACACAAGGGCCTCTGAAATGAAAGGTCTCTTGGTATGTACAGATGCTAGCCAAAGGTAAAAAGACTGAGCGTGGGAAGATGGCTCAGTTAGTAAGGCTCTTGCCACACAAAATTCTACATTGGCTCTAGAGAAGTGGAAAGCAGGAAATGGCCTGGGGGATAGGAGATTTGTCAGCAAAGAGAAGTTCTTGTTGATACTTCTAAAAGCAGAACATGATGTGGCCTGGATGGCTAATCTTCAGTGTACAGGGGAGGGATGTGGGTTTTTTTTTCTTGTTTCTTTATTGATTTAGCTTGAAGCTGTCAGTTAAAATAGACTTGTCCTATCTGTTTCCTCCCTCCTTTTTCTGGTCTGTGACTTAATTTAGGGCATTGCAGAATTCTTCTCTTATCTTTTCTAAAGAATGAAGTGGCACCATTTTTAAAGAAAGGAAATAAGTTTATTTCAAACACCTGCCAAGAGAACAGGGGCCCCAGAGGTAATAAGGGAATGAACACCCAGCTGCACTTCTCACGCAGAGCCAGAGAAATTGCCGAGTGATATTCTGTCACATTTTATAGGTCAAAGCAAGGCACAAAGCCAAGCTCAGTTCAAGGGGAGTGGACATAGACACCACTTCTTCTTGCAGCCATCATGCACACATCCCAAAAGTAAACAAGTGGCACTTACTAAGCAATTGCCATCTCATTGCTAGTATCTAATTTTATCAATTCTGAAAATACAACTTTACTGTTACTTTTTTGAGGTAATCATATTCACAGTAAGTTATTGAGATGGCACAGAGGTAACTATATCTCTCCATTTTTCCCCCAATGATAGGCCACACAGAATTTTGTTGAAATATCAAGACCAAGAAACTGATAATGGTTTGATATGTCTGTATTTAGTCAGGAATTGCACTTTCTAAGCAAGTGTTCTACCACTGAGCTACATCCACAGGCCCACCACTTCCTATATATTTTGTATAAGAATCAGTGACATGTTTATTAGCATGTTAATCAGATAAACTGGAGTATAGCTAGGCAGAGTGGCATGCCTTTAATCCTAACATTCAATAGACAGAGTTAGGTAGACCTCTATGGGTTGAGGCCAGCTTGAACTACATAGTGAATTCTAGGACAGCCAAAGCAACATGGTGAGATCCTAAAAGAAAGAAACAAACTGGGATATAGAGTAACTAAGAAGCCTACTAGGTTACATAGCTACTGGGTGTTACTAATGAGAACTTAGGAACAAAATTTAAACCTAGCCACTCTACTCCAGAGCCAACATGCTTAACCTATACTGTCCTGAGAAGTAATTACAACCTACACCACATTACTTACAAGCTAGCAATCTGCTGCTTTTCTCTCTTTGCTATGACAAAATATAAAAGCCACTTAAGAAAAATGGCAGGAAAGGGGTTTATTTTGGTTCACAGTTTGAGGGTATTGTATCCACAGTAAGAAAGCAGATGAAAATAAATGAAAGTAGCCAGCTCACTTTCTACTTTGAATTCTGCTCATGACCCTGTGTGATGGAATGGTGACACCACAATTGGGGTATGTCTTCTTTCCTCAGTAGATACAATCTAGAAATTCCTTCACAGACTTACTTACGCAGAGGTTTTTCTCCTACATGATTCTGTATCCTATCAAGTTGACCACAGGGATTAAGCACTCCACTTTTTTTATTCTAAAATCCTAGGAAATAGGATTTTAGTTCACAGGCACAACAAGCTTCAAACTAACTGTAAACACTAAACCATACATAGCTTGCTACACTTATGTAGTTGGTCACTGAGCATCAGACTATTGCACTTTCTGATTTCTAATACAATAAAACTACTTTCCTCAGTAGAAGACATTCATCTCTGCATTTCCTCAATACTC
>NW_026592481.1:788555-790014 GCF_907164565.1 Psammomys obesus | reverse complement strand
TACTTTCCTCAGTAGAAGACATTCATCTCTGCATTTCCTCAATACTCTGCAAAGATGAAAAATAGGGGAAAATGAAATGAAGAAAATAGAAAGGAGGGAATTCAATTACTTTATATATATAGCTAACACAACTTCTGGAGATGGGCCACCAGGGCATTGAAAAGGTACTTTAATTGGAAAACCATTTCAATAGTTTACCTTAAAAGATCCTCTCTTTTGCACTATTAAAATGGTTAGAATTAAAAAAAAAAAAAAAGCAAACAAGAAAGACTGATGGTGTAGTGGTGTAGCATTTGTCTAGCATATGCAAAGTCCTGAACTTTGCCTCCTGCAGTGCACAAACCAAGTGTGATGATGGAAGTCTGTGATCCCAGCACTTGGGAGGTGGAGGCAGGGGATTCAGAACTTCAAGGTCATCGTTGGTGGTAAAGTGAATTCAAGGCCAGCTTGGGCTACTTAAGACCCTATCTCAGAAAGAAAAAAGATAAGTGGAAGAAAGGAGTAGGGAGAAGCAGAGAAAGAAAGGCAAGAAGGAAGGAAGAGAAAAAGAGAAGGGAGGGGAGAAATGGTTTATTCATTGGTAGGTTAAAGCCAAATAGGACACTTAATGCATAGATCATCACCAGGAAAGAATTTTGTGTAATGGGCATTAGGAGGGATATAAAAAAGATTACAATCTGGAAGTCTAAACTTTGATCTCTTTGAAATTCTGACCTCTAAGTTAGAGCTAACAATCAAAATGTAATTCATATCATTTAAGAAACTCCTGGATGCCAGTCAGCTTGCATTCTAAATTCAGTTCAAGAGACAGAGCTGAATGTCTTAAAATGTGCACATTCTTCTTACCATTATGCTTCCTTTGATTGACAGGGCTGTTTTGTGCTTCAAAGAAATGTAGCAAAATCCAGCTCAGTTTGGGCCAATACATGAAGTGAAGGGAGTGAACTAGAGTAAAGAGCTGTTTATTGCTCTCGTTCCCACTAAGCAGTTATGCAATATTGCATCTTGTCTGGGCTGGAAGGTCACATAGTATACTTAAAGCAAGTAGGAATTATCTTAACTACTTAGCAAAATATAAAAGGGCCAAAGACACAGGAATTTGTTCAGAATCAAGATCCAGTTTGCAAAAGTTGGAATAAAGACAGTGGCTGAGGGCAATAGAATAGTATTGCTTATCTACCACAACACTTGCCATTGCAACTTACTGAATTCCCACAGTAAGCTCCAGGGACAAAAAGCCCCATCTGACAGAGGAAAAAGACAAGAGGTTACATAATTTATCCAAGGCTACACACATCAAATCAAGGAATAGGGCTTTAAAAAGTTATACTACTGTGTGTGATGTCCTGCATAATTATTTCTTTCTATGTGTATTTGTGTTTGTGTACATGTGAGGCATGTGAGGGTGTACATATGTCTACAGGTGTTTGTTTATGTGTGGGCATGTACATGTGGTGGG
>NW_026592481.1:705620-788545 GCF_907164565.1 Psammomys obesus | reverse complement strand
TATGTCTACAGGTGTTTGTTTATGTGTGGGCATGTACATGTGGTGGGAGAAGACAAACTCAGAGGTTATTCCTCAAGTGATAGCCACTGTTTTCTTTCTTCTTCTTCTCTTCTTTTTTTTTTTTCCTGAGACAGAATGTCTCACTGGTGTGGAGTTTGCCAAGCAGGCTAGACCTGACTGTCTCTGCTTCTCCAGCACTGAAATTATTATAAGCATGCATCACTGTTATGCCCAGATCTTAAAGTCCCCACACCAGAAGCCAGGCCACGTTTGCAAGAGCAAAGAGCTTTATTCAGGCTTAAGCGTGGTCCTCCACCATCACCAATGCAGTGTATCAGAGAGGAGCACCCCGAGCAGCTGTACTGTAGGGTTTTTATTTGGGGTTTGAGTAAGAACTGGAATTCCCAGCTTAGAGCAGTTAAACAATTTAATGACAGTCAGCAAGGGCAAGCTTGTTACAAAGTGATTGGCTAACATAACCAAAATTGAGCAATATATCTATAGACCTCAGGAATGTTAGGTCAGTGGGCTGACCAGCACAGATGCCCTACCTTGAGATAAGATACCTTCCCATTCTTGTGGTTATCCTCAGGCTATTCTTTGGGTAGGGAATTTTATGGCCTTGTTTCTGGACTAATGACTTTTGGGGGAGGGCTCAGGCTTGGTCCTTTCATCACCATGCTTGGCTATTTTTACATAGGTTATAGAGATCTAACTCGGTGTTTTACTAATTGAGCCATCACCAGAGCCTTGTTTCTAAATATGTACATATGAACTTCAAACCATATCTGGACTAAAGGACTTTGAGAAAGGAATTGGGTGGTCTCTATTTTATTAAGATTCCCATCTTAATTTGTTAGTGTTTTAGATCATGAAATAAGGAGGGTTCATGTTCTGCTGTGGGGGTCAGACAACTGGGATTTTTGCAAAACTTGCCTAGTTGGCATTAATAAAAGCAGTGCCCACCCACACAGAGACAAACGATTTTCTATTTTGTGAAAAGCAATGTAGTGTCTGTAGTGTTTAATATTAAGTTCCCCCAACAGGCTTTGGTGTAGCATCCTATAATCAACTGCATTAGCTTCTATGCAGTGAAACACATGGATATTTTCTCTAAATGAGAAGAGAGACTCTAAGAAGGTCTGGGACAACTGAAGTCAAATTGTGCCAGTGAATCAATAATGAGACAATCTTTTGGCTTTTCAAAGCATTTAGGTCACAGAACTGTCCATTATTAACACATATGTTTTGTATTTCTGTGCTTTGCAAAAATAGGATGCTAAGTGATCTCAACCACTGGCAGAAAAAAGCTCTTCCTTTTAAACAAGGCTGTTTCTCTATCCAGAGTTAAACTAGATAAATATTCCTCTCTTCAATAGATAGATAGGTAGGTAGGTAGACAGATGATTGATAGATAGGTAGATGATAGATCAATGGATGGATAGACAGACAGATAGATAGATAGATAGATAGATAGGTGTGTGAGAGAGAAGGGTGTCAGACACTGGACTTCCCTTCTATGAGCCCTCCTTTCCACTTCCAATTGGGGCAGTTTATCTTTGTATTAATCTTCTCTCTATAAGGTCAGAATAGCTCACAGTGAATCAACTGTAAGCAAGCTGTATTTTTTTCCTTTGTGAAGTCCCCCCTATTAAAGCCTAGTTTAAGTTTAAACTTTCTAGGGCCAGAATGGTGTGTGTGTGTGTGTGTGTGTGTGTGTGTGTGTTACTTCTACACAAGATCCACAAGACTATGTGTCTTAGTTAGGATTTCTATTGCTCCAACAAAACACACAATGACCAAAAAGCAAGTTGGGGAGGAAAGGGTTTACTCCACTTACACTTCCAGATCATAGTACATCATTGAAGGAAGTCAGGACAGGGACTCAAACAGAGGTGGAATAGAACTAGCAGGGAGCAGGAGGATGAAGGCAGAACATTTGACTTTATGTTCCTATGAAAATGACTGATAGGAGTCCACTTGTTATCACCAGAACTCAGTTCGTGGTCCTGGACGCACTCCAGAAAGCCAGTTAATCAAAGGCTGTGTTGGAACCTGGAGGCAGGAGCTGATGCAGAGGCCAAGGAGGGGTGCTGCTTACTGTATTGTTCTTCGTGGCTTTCTCAGCCTGCTTTCTTACAGAACCTAGGTCCACCAACTCTGGGATGGAACCACCCACAATGGCCTGGGTTCTTCCCCACTGATTACTAATTGAGAAAAAAGCCTTATAGCTGAATCTCATGGAGGCATTTCTTCAACTGAGGTTCCTTCCTCTATGATGACTCTTACCTTGTGTCAAGTTGATACACAAAATCAGCCAGTACAGCATAGAACCATTCAAGAAAGAAGGAATTGTAAAGTCCATTGACTCTAACTGTCTGCGATGACAACACCCAAGATGTCCCAGTGGTCCCTATTGCCTGGTATTAACACCTTAGTACAGTCTTAGTTATAGCCCTGTCCACTATTATATCAGCATTCATTCTCATAAAGAAAAGAAGACAAAAGAAACTGATGAATTACTTCTGAAAGAAATTGGTTTGTGGGAGCTCACACACACACACACACACACACACACACACACACACTGGCCTTCAGTTAATATCATGAGAATACTGGTGCACTCTGGCATCTTTCCAGACATAACATTTGATAAAGAACCAGGGACCCCTGCAAAAGAGCAACCGTCTTAGAATCTGGTTTTCCAGAGCTAGGCTATAACCTCAGATGACTGCAGCCCTGGTTGATGTGTAGGCTGCAACTTTAGGAGAGAGCCAGAACTACTCAGCTATAGTACTCTTCAATTTCCAGCCGACAGAAGATCCTAAACAGTAAATGTATGTTGTACTGAGCCAGGGGTAGGGGAGTGCTTTGTTATAGAGCAGTACAGAAAATTCTTTCCCAGATAAATGTATTAATTATCTTTCATATTGTTGTGATAAAAATACCTGGCAAGAGCAACTTAAAGGAAGCATGGCTTACTTTTGCTTACAGTTTGAAGATACAATTAATTCATGGAAGTCATGGCAGCCAGGAAATTAGGCAGCTGGTCACATTATGTCCACAGTCAGAAACTGGAGGAAGATAAATGCTGCTGCTAAGCTCTCTTTCTTCTTTTTCTCCAGCCCAGGACCTCAACCCATGGAATGATACCACCCATGTTTAGAGAGAATCTTCCCAACACAGTTTTTCTGATCCAGAAACTCCCTAACAAATAAGCTTGGAAGTTTTTCTCTTAGATGATTCTAGATCCTGTCAAGTGGACACTCAATAGTAATCATCACAAGGTGACTGTGTCTTAGAAACAGAAGTTCTCCTGATAACCTAGGACTCTGAGGGCTATCCTGGTTCATTTTGCTTATGTATACTGGACAGTGGGTCTGTAAGTGTCTTAACATCTTGGCAACAGTTTCTTGGAAGTCAGGGTTTTTTCATAGAGATGCTTAGAAGCCCCTGGAAAATATAACTTCAGAAAAGCAAGTTTAGCCAGAGGTCCTACTTCTGGAAGCTGTGTGCCCATTTACTAACCTTCAACAAATTATCTTCTTTTTGGATTTGTCCGGAGAAGGTTGTTTGTCCCTACAAGAGGTTTTTGCACTGTTTACTAAACAGGGAACATGAGAATGTGGAACCCTTTTCCTCACCTGCTATGGAAAAACATGCACTTATTAACATCTGCATTCTGTAGTTTCACTGCAGGGTTGACTGGTCTTGGGGTTTGCACCAGAACTGCATCAGACATCAAAGCAGCAGCTGACCCCCTGCCTCATTTATGTGATGAATGTTTGTTCCCTTCTAACGAGGAGCATCTATTCTCACCAGCTGCAGTTTACACACAGAGGATACATTCCCTGTCTAAAGCCCCCATCTGACTCCTCATATCACCATATGCCATATGCTTATGTATTTTAGGTACAGATGGGGACTTTACGCATGTAATTCATCACAGACTAACTACTTTATTTCAGCTGAAGTATTAATTTCTATCATTGCTCCTGGTAAAAAATTTCCAAAATTAGGGCCAGAAAATATGGCTCAGTAAGTAAAACTGGGTAAGCAAGACAACCTGAGTTTAGTCCCTGGGTCCCAGAAAACTGACTCTGAGCATTGTCCTATGACCTCTATATATGTTCTGTGACACATACACTCCCATGCATACACACACACATACATACATACACACACACACACACACACACACACACACACACACACACACAGATTGCACAAGCCTTGAATCCCAGCACCAAGGCAGAAGGATCTCTGTGAGTTTGAAGACAGCCTGGTCTACACAGTGAGTTCCAGGCTAGCCAGGACTGCACAGTGAGACCTTGTCTTAAAATAAAAATTAATGAATTAATTTTGAAGTCTTCGAAAAATCCAACACTGTCCATGAGAAGTATAGGTAAACTATCTGCCTCCACTTAATTTTTGCTGGAGTCTTCCTTTTAATGATAAGATGAGATATAGCATAGCTAATATCACAAACTTAGCAGATTATTGCAAGAAGCTCTCAATTTTTTACCCCTTCACTCTCAGGCCTGCAATTCTTTTTTGAAAGAGTCTTCATTTGTTCCTAATTACGTGGGGGGGGGGTGCATATGAATGCAGTCTCAGGACCCACAGAAGTGAGAAAGTGTGTCATATCCCCCACCCTCACCCCACCTCAAGCTGGAGTTACAATATTTGTGAGTTGCTTGGTTTGGGTACTGGGAACCAAATTGGAATCCTCTGCGATAACAATGACTCTTAACCACTAAGCCATTTCTTCTGCATTCCTTGCAACTCTTTTTTAATAGTATTTATTTCTTGTGCCTGGAATCTAGGATGACCTTTTAGTTATTTGACAATGATGCATCAAAAATGATTATGTGTCAGTTGCAAGCATTGACCTCAAAAGGACTCAATCTCTCTTTATTGAGCTCTGAAGGCACTGTGTAAATGAGGCCAGACTAGCCAATGAGCAGCACACAGGCAGCCAGTCACCAGAAGCAAGGACTTTACATACTTCTAACCACAGATGTGTGCATAGCACAGCAGCAATAAAAGCTTTATCTTCTTGTATACTCAAAAGTAATAACTAGTTAGCCTCTATTGCCATTGAGTTTGGGACTGATTTGTTATTTGGTGATACTGTAGTAATAAACAACTGATAAACATATGTCAGCATGTTCTTCTTTTTATAGTAATTTGGTAGTCAAGTGTAATTTAAGAGTGTTGAAAGGTTTGTGCATCAGAGACCTGATTTCCTAAATTGTGGTACTGAGCAGACGATTTTAACCGGTGGAACCAAGTGGTGGATTGTTAGGTCAATTGTAGGCATGTCCATGAAATTGATTATTAGATGATAGTGTTATATTCCTTCCATAGTTACCTTCCAAGAAGTGATGAAAACAGGGAAAGGAATTCATTGGATACTGCGCCATGCAGTTTGAACTTTCAGCGCCCCAAACAGTGATCTAAATAAACATCTTTTTAAGTTATCCCAGCTCTGATATTTTGTTATATTAACAACAAGGAGGACTAATGCATGTAGTTAGATTCTAAGGCAAAAGTCTGGCTACAACATGTTGTCCATATCATGTGCATTCCATTTCCTGCCAGGAGGAAATTCTAAGCATGGCAGGTGAACCAAGTTTTCAATAAAAAAAAAAAAAAAAAAAAAGAAGGACCTGTTGTATTACTTCCCAGTGTGCAGAATTCAGATAGTGGCCAGTTTCCAATACATTCAAACAACTGTGATGGACTTGAGTGATCTTCTTCCAGAGTTCAATGCCATAGATTTGATATTTCTACCATCAAAAACTTCTCATATTTGCAAGGGTTTTGACTACTCGTTGTAGAGATGTTTAACAGAAAATGTAGTAGAGACAGACTGTTTGCCTACAATTTTCATTGACACCAACTGGGGACCAAGTGTTCAAATACCTGAGCTTATGGGATAGGAGGTAGAGGATGATTCTCATTCAAACCACCACAAGCAGTTTAGAGGTTTCGTTTTGTTGTTCTTTTTTTTTTTTAATTTGACTTAGTTTTATTTAATTTATGTTTTATTAATTATAGTTTTTTCATGTTGTTTCCCAACTGTAGCCCCCTCGCTCATCCCCTCCCATTTTACTCTCCCTTTGTCATCTCCTCCCAGGCCCCTCCCTAAGTCCACTGGTAGGTCCTCCTCCCTTTCCATCTGACCCTGGCTTAACAGGTTTCATCAGGACTGGCTGCATTGTCTTCCTCTGTGACCTGGTAAAGTTGGTTCCCCCTCAGAGGGAGGTGATCAAAGAGCCAGCCACTGAGTTCATGTCAGAGAAGAGTCCCTATTCCCCTTACTAGGGAATTCACTTGGACCCTGAGCTGCCATGGACTATATCTGTGCAGGGGTTCTAGATTATCTCCATGCATGGTCCTTAGTTGGAGTATCAGTCTCAGAAAAGACATCTGTCCCCAGATTTTTGGTTCTGTTGCTATCATGGAGCTCTTATCCCCTCTGAGTCTTTCTATCTTCCCTTTCTTTCATAAGGTTCCCTGCACTCTGCTCAAAGTTTGGCTATGAGTCCCAGTATATAGTTTGATACCTTGCTGGATAGAGTCTGAGACCCTCTATGGTAGACTCCTGTCCTGTCCCCTGTTTTCTCTTTCTTCCGATCTCCTTCCTGTTTGCCTTTCTAAGTGAGGATTGATCATCTTACTCATGGCCCTCCTTCTTGCTTAGCTTCTTTAGGCGTACAGATTTTAGGATGATTATCTTATAGTATATGTCCAATATCCACTTATAAGTGAGTATATATGTGTGTGTCTTTCTGCTTCTGGAATACCTCACTCAGGATGAGGTATTTTCTTTTCTAGTTCCCACCATTTGTCTGCAAATTTCATGATATCCTTATTTTTAATTGCTGAGTAGTATTCCACTGCGTAAATGTACCACAATTTCTGTATCCATTCTTCAGTTGAAAGACATCTGGGTTGTTTCCAGATTCTGGCTAATTGAGCTTCAACAACATTTTCAATGACTAGTAGAAAAATAAATGCAGAATTAAAGCTAAGGAACAAGGAATGCTTTTATGAAACCTCCCAAGCATTTACAGTTTAATCATTGTAATTCTAGCAGAAAGACTCCAAGTTCACTTAAGCTCTACAACATTGGTCCTCAACCTGTAAGCTGTGAACTTTTTGAGGGTCACATATTAGATATTTATACTAAATTCATAACAGTAGCAAAATTGCAGTTAGAAAGTAGCAACAAAATAATTTTCTGAAACTTCAAGTCTCTGAAGAAAGAAATTGAAGAAGATATCAGAAGATGGAAAGATCTCCCATGCTCATGGATTGGTAGGATTAACATAGTGAAAATGACCATTCAGCCAAAAGCAATCTACAGATTCAATGCAATTCCCATCACACATCTACAACAAAAAACTTCCCTTCCACCATACCTTGGAGTAGTCATGTCCTCACTTTATACAATAACATTTTTCAAGATTAAAAATTATTAAAATGCTCATCTTTACTCCCACATTTAGCACATAAAATATTCTAAATCAACAGTTCTCAACCTGTGTGAGTTATGACCCCTTTGGTGTCATATCACATATCAGATATCCTATATAGCAGATGTTTACATTACAATTTGTAACAGTAGCAAAATCACAGTTGTGAGGTAGCAATGAAATAATTTCATAGTTGGGGGTCATCACATGGTGAGTATTAAAGGGTTTCAGCATTAGGAAGGTTAAGAACCACAGTTCTACACAGTCCTTTAGATTTATTAAGGGGTGAGCTAGATATATAAAACTAAGAAAACAGGGCTTGTAGAAATGTACATGGGCTAAAGCAAGTAAGGGTAGGGGGAAATATACAGGCTGTATTCCAAAGACAAGCCTAAAATATGGCTCCAGTCTGTTTGATTCATTGTCTAAGAAAAAAAAAAAAAAGCACTAATGGTAAATTTGACCTAGAACAGAGAACTAAAACAAGCAAACAAATAAACAAAAACAAAAATACACTCCTATACAATCCTTCACACAGAGCGCATCTTCGTTGCTGGTAAAGCAATATGATCTAATGTTCATTTCTCCTGTGGTTAACCAGAAATAACGGGATGAGAATCCAAAAATGAATAGACAATTCATTCTTAAAATAATCATCTGTTAATATTTTTCTCAAATCACAACTGATGGCTCACGGCTTTAGTTCCAGCATTTGAGAGGCTAATGGAGCAAAACCACCACAGGCTCAAGGGCAGCTTGGCCTACGAAGTAGAACCATATCCCCCCCCCCCAAAAAAAAATAGAACAAACAAAAGAACCACCCAGTATGAGGCTAGGAATGAAGCTCTCTTGGTACATTGTTTGCGTAGCCTCCAGAAGACCCTGAATTCTATCCCTAGAGCCAAACAAACTAGGTGTGGTGGTGTAAGCCTATAATCCCAGCAATAGAAAGGTTGGAAGCAGAAGAATCAGAAGTTCAAGGCCATTCTTGGTTATGCAGCTAGTTTGAGGCCAACATGAATTGCATGAGACACTGTCTCAAATGTGTGTGTTTATATGTGTGTATGTACCCAGGTTTTGAATTGGTCCACCCCAATATCTACCCAATCAATGGATTGCTAGAGTACTTGAAGAGGTTAGTCCTACAGGTCCAAAGCTTCAGGATCTCCATGACACAGGGCAACAATAGCATATCTGAGAGGAATCCCAGTGAAGTTCCATTATTGATATAGCAGAATCCAGAGGCCTTGTAACAAACCAAAATTAGTCATTGCAATGAACATTTTCAAGTAAAGACATGTGGGCAAAAAAAAGCTTATTTTTTTATATAATGTGACACACTACAGCTTCCACAATGATATTTTTTTCCCTGTTGTGGGGGGGGGGGAGATTGCAAGGGTGGAGTTAAGATATGAGGGGACAGAGAGATGAATGGGATTGGGGTGATGACATGAAAATTACAAAGAACCCAATAAAACGTTTTAAAAACTGGAAAAAGTGGCAAAATAACATAGAAAGCACATAGCAAACAAACAAAAACAGCAGAGTTTGTTTTGTGTGGACCGACTATTCCTGGACATAAGACCAGTCCTTGAGTGTGGTTAATATACCTAGTACAACTCTATTGAAGAAAACTTATTTTTCCTTTGCCAGAGAGTATCGGTTGCAGATAGCTTCTACATTAGGACTGGGAGCACGTGTCTACTTCCCCTTCTTGGTGTTGGGATTCTTTCTGTATTGAGCCTATGCAGGTCTTGTGCATGCTGCTATGATTTCAGTGCGCATCAGACCTGTTGTGTCGGGAAGACACTGTTTCCTTGGAGTCATCCATCACCTCTGTCTTTCACAGTCTTTTCATATCCTCTTCCACATATAGCTTCCTAATCCCTTAGGGAAGAAGTTCAATGAAGACATCCCATTTAGAGTTGAGTATTTCAAAGTCTCTCACTCTCTGCATACTTTCCATTTGTGGATCTCTGTATTGAGTATTATCTACTGCAAGAAGTTTCTCTGATGTGAGTTGAGTGAGGCATGGATATAGCAGTATGTCATTAGGAATACTTGTATTGCTATGTTCCTGTAGCAGAATAATAGTAACGACTTTTCCACTAGGCCCATGACCTATCTAGGCTCATGTTCTTAGCCATGTTAGCAGTGTCAGTTATGGTTTCTATCTCTGAAGTGGGCCTTAAATCTAATCAAAAAGTGTTTGTTATGCCACTAAGATTTCTGTCACTATTTCACCAGTATATCTTGCAGGCAGGTCATTGCAATAGGTTACAGATTTTTAGCTGGGTGATATTGATGATTACCTTTCTGCAATGGTAGTTTGTAGAACACCTTCTGGTACTGTGGAAACTATTCAGTAAGGGTAAAAGTTTTAGTGTTTTAGAACATAAGTAAGTGTTATCTTCAGCAATAAGGCCTTAGCACCAGGTTGCTAAAAGCAACCAATAGCCTTGACAATAATAGCTTGTGATATTTGGGCAGGTTCCTGGGATCCCTTAGACCAACAATTCAGCAAGATGTAACCCATTCCTGACACCGGAGACCATATTCTTTCTTTCCAGCAAGAATCAGAGAAAAGCAGTGACACCTGAAAGTGTTCACTTGAATTTCTACTGTGTTACAAAATGAAAACAAAAAGACTCACTGCTCTCTCACTGGATACTCTATCACTTGATTTGATCACAGTTCCTTGAATCTCGAGAACTGGGATCATTAATCACCAAACTGACTTTGAGGACCTGAAAGATCACAAAGTCAGAGGCATTACTTGTGAGCTTCAAGGTTTGACTTTAATTCTCTGGGATGCCACATGGAAATTGGAAATGGTTTCCTCCAAGTACTATGGTCATTATCTGAATGCATACTGGGGAATCCCTAATGAGCTAGATTAAGAGCACAATGGACCACATCACATAAATTGAGGCCCTCCTGCTTAAAGATTAATAAGCTGGGTAATTCAGAAAGAGCACTATAATGCAGACCTTGAATGCCCCCAGGAAGCAGAAGCTGCCATGCATATACTCCTTTTCATTTTCAATGACAAAGTAAAATCATAAAACATATGTGATTGGCATAATTTACCTTTATTCAGCTACTCAAGTAAAATGCCATCTTGTAGGAAGGTAGGGAGTGTTAGGAACACTTAGGGACAGTGGTACTGAGTCTCATAGATGGAATAAGGTGAGAAAGTGTTGCTTTCATAGATAAGCATATCAAGATTTTGGATGGGGTGGACCTTAAGCAGGGTCCTGAGTGTAGTGAGGGGTGAGATTTGCAAGCTGGAGAAATATTACACAGTAGGCTCTTGGGAGGATATGGCAGTGACTTCTGCTGAGTCGACTAGTAGTGAGTGTCATGGAGACTGAGGAGGCCACCCTCTGACTAGACCGGACTCCTAGTGGAGAAAGCAGAACAACAAAGTACCCACAAAAACTTTGATGCAAAATGTATCCTGCCTACAAGATGTGCAGGGATAAACATAGATCAAATATGGAGGGAATATCCAACCAATTCCTTAGAGCCACTCCATGGAAAAGAGCCAACCCCTGACACTATTAACAACACTCAGCTATATTTGCAGAAAGGAGCCTAGCATAACTTTCCTCTGAGAGGCTCCACCCAGCAACAGATCAAAACAAATGCTGAGACTCACAGCCAAACATTGGGTGTTGCTCAAGGAGCCTTGTGGAAAAGTAGGGGGGCAGGATAGGAGGACCTGGAGGGGACAGGAATTCCACAGGAAGACCAACAGAGCTAACTATCTTGTGCCTGTGGTGTGTGTGGCGGGGAGCTTACAGAGACTGAAGCACTAACCAAGGACAATGCATTGACTGGACATAGGTCCACTAACATATATGTGCCCAGTGGACAGCTTGGTCTTCATGTGGGTTCCCTAGTAAGAGGAGCCAGGACTGTTTTTGACGTAGACTCTGTTGCCTGCTTTTCAATCAATTCCTCCTGGCAGGGATGGCTTGCCAAGCACCTTGGAAGAGGATGTGCTTGGTCCTGATGAGACTTGAAGTGCTTGGATGGGTTAGTAGCAGGACTCCCATTTTCTGAGGGGTAGAGGAAGGAAGATAGGGAGAAGAGGGAGGAGATAGGACTGGGAGGAGAGGAGGCAGGGGGCTACAACTAGGTTGTAAAGTGAATAACTAAATAAATAAAAAATTTTAAAAAGGATTGTGGTAACACATTTTATAAAAATATCTCTTACATTCTTAGAGATTAGAACTTTTTGCAGGGCTATTTAATAATACACCATGAAGTAACTTATGACTTAAAACTGCTGTCCTATTATATACTTGGCCTGGTTTTGCTTTGTTTTGTTTTGTTTTTTTGTTTTGTTTTGTTTACCTGCCTTTAAAAGAACAAATAACAAACATATTTCTTGCCTTGGATTTCCCATGTAATCAACCATTACCACCTAAACAATTCACAGCTTAATTTTTTAATTATTATTTTTTATTTGTTCATTATTATTTATTCACTTTTATCCCAACTGTAGCCCCCTCCCTCATCCACTCTCAATTCCACCCACCTTCCCTCTTCTCCTCCCATACCCCTTCCCCAGTCCACTGGTAGGGGAGGTTCTCCTACTCTTCCTTCTGAACCTAGCCTATCAGGATTCATCAGGACTGGCTCTATTATCTTCCTCTGTGGCCTAGTACGAATGCCTCCTCCCTTCAGGTGGAAGTGATCAAAGAGCCAGCCATTGAGTTCATGTAAGAGTCAGCACTTTTACCCTTATTAGGGTGCCCATTGGGAAACTGAGCTGCCATGGGCTACATCGCACAGCTTAATTTTATTTTTTAATGAATTTATTCTTTTATAAATTACAGTTTATTCACATTGTATCCCCACTGTATTCCCCTCCCTCATCCTCTCCCAATCCTACCCCCCTCACTCATCTTCTCCCATTCCCCTCCCCAAGTCCATTGAGAGGGAAGCTCCTACTCACCTTCTCTCTGACCCTAGCTTATCAGGTCTCATCAGGACTGGTTGTATTGTCTTCTCCTGTGGCCTGCTAAGGATATTACCTCATCAAAAGGTGATTCAAGAGCCAGCCACTGAATTCATGTCAGAGACAGAACTGTTCCCATTAAGAGGGAACCCACTTGGACCCTGGGCTGCCATGGGCTGGCTATATCTGTGCAGGGGTTCTATGTTATCTCTAATGAATGGTCCTTGGTTGGAGAATCAGTCTCAAAAAAGACCCATGAGCCCAGATTTTTCAGATCTGTTGCTCTCCTTGTAGATCTCCTGTCCCCTCCAGATCTTCCTAACTCCCCCTTCTTTCATAAGATTTGCTGCACTCTGCCCAAAGTTTGGCTATAAGTCTCAGCATCTACTTTTATACCTGGCTGGGTAAAGTCTTTCAATGGCCCTCTGTGGAAAGCTCCTGTTCTCTTGTTCCCTGTTTTCTCCCTCTTCCGATGTCCATCCTGTTTGCATTTCTGAGTGAGGATTGATCATCTTACTCAGGGTCCTCTTTCTTGCTTAGCTAATTTTGGTGTACAGATTTTAGTAGGTTTATCCTATATTATATGTACAATATCCACTTATAAGAGTATATAACATGTGTGTCTTTCTGCTTCTGGGATACCTCACTCAGGAAAATTTTTTCTAGTTCTCACCATTTGTCTGAAATTTTCATGATTTCCTTGTTTTTAATTTCTGAGTCGTATTCCATTGTGTATCCATTCTTAGTTGAGAGACATCTAGGTTGTTTCCAGATCCTGACTCTTACAAATAAAGCTGCTACAAACATGGGTGAGCAACTGTCCTTGTTGTATACTTGAGCATCATTTGGATATATGCCTAGGAGTGGTATAGCTGGATCTTGAGGTAGCACTATTCTTAACTGTCTGAGAAAGTGCCAGATTGATTTCCAAACTGGTTGTACAAGGTTACATTCCAACCAGCAACCACATCCTCTCTAGCATGTGTTCTCACTTCAGTTTTTGATCTTAGCCATTCTGATGGGTGTAAGATGAAATCTCAGGGTCTTTTTGATTTGCATTTTCCTGATGACTAAGGATGTTGAGCATTTCTGTAAGTGTTTCAGTGCCATTTGCTGTTCCTCTATTGAGAATTCTCTGGTTAGCTCTGTACCTCATTTTTAATTGGATTACTTGGTTGTTTGCTGTTTAACTTTTGAGTTCTTTATATATTCTGGATATTAGCCCTCTGTCAGATATAGGGTTGGTGAAGATCCTTTCCCAATCCTTGGCTGTCGTTTTGTTCTGGTAACATTGTCCTTTGCTTTACAGAAGCTTTTATTTCATGAGGTCCCATTTATTGATTGTTGATCTTAGAGCCTGTGTTGTTAGTGTTCTGTTCAGGAAGTTGTTTCCTATGCCAATTAGCTCAAGGCTCTTTCCCACTCTTTCTTCTAAGAGGTATAGTGTGTCTGGTTTTATGTTGAGGTCTTTGATCCATTTAGACTTTAGTATTGTGCATGGTGATATAGATCTATTTGCATTTTTCTACATGTAGACATCCAGTTAGACCTGCACCATTTATTGAAGATGCTGTCTTTTTTCCATTGTTTGGTTTCAACTTCTTTGTCAAAAATCAGGTATCCTTAAGTGTGTAGGATTTTTTCTGGGTCTTCTATTTGATTCCATTGATTCACCATTCTGTTTCTATGCTAATAACATGCAGTTTTTATTACTATTGCTCTGTAGTACAGCTTGAGATCAGGGATGGAGATATCTCCTTACAATCGCTTGCTGTATAGGATTGTTTTAGCAATTCTGGGTTTTAAATTTCCCAAATTAAATTAAGAATTGTTCTTTCAAGGCTTGTAAAGGATTGTATTGGTATTTTGATGGGAATTGCATTGAATCTGTAGATTGCTTTTGGCAAGATGGCCATTTTCACTATATTCATCCTACTGATCCATGAGCATGGGAGCTCTTTCCATCTTCTGATATCATCTATTTCTTTCTTCAGAGACTTGAGGTTTTTTTTTTTTTTTCAAACAGATCTTTCACTTGTTTGGTTAGAGTCACACCAAAGTACTTCATGTTATTAGTGGATATTGTGAAGGGTATTGTTTCTCTAATTTCTTTCTCAGCCCTTTTTCTTTTGTATACAGGAGGGCTACTGATTTTGAGTTAATTTTATATCCACCCACTTTGCTAAGGGTGTTTAGAAGCTGAAGGAGTTCTCTGGTTTAATTTTGGGGGTCACTCATGTATACTATCATATGATCTACAAATAGAGATACTTTGACTTATTCCTTTCTTATTTGTATCCCCTTGATCTCCTTACATAGCCTTATTGCTCTAGCTAGGACTTCAAGTACTATGTTGAAAAGATATGGAGAGAGTGGACTACCTTGACATGACCCTGATTTCAGTGGGATTGGTTGAAGTTTCTCTAGGTTTAGTTTGATGTTGGCTATAGGCTTGCTGCATGTTGTCTTTACTATGTTTATGTATGTGCCTTGTATCTCTGATCTCCCCAAGACTTTAAACATGAATGGGTGTTGGATTTTGTCAAATGCTTTTTCAGCATCTAAGGAGATGATCATGTGTTTTTCCTCCTTTAGTTTCTTAATGTGATGGATTACAGTGATGAATGTCTGTACATTGAACCACCTCTGCATGCCTGGGATGAAGCCTACTTGGTCATGGTGGATGATATCTTTTATGTGATCTTGGATTTGGTATGCATGTATTTTATTATTTTCGCATCAATGCTCATAAGAGATAAAGGCCTGAAGTTCTCTTTTGTGTTGGGTCTTTGTGTGGTTTAGGTATCAAAGTGACTGTCGCTTCATAGAATGAGTTTGCTAATGTTCCTACTATTTCTACTATGTAGAAGAGTTTGAAGAGAATTGGAGTTAGCCCTTCTTTGAAGGTCTGATAGAATTCTGTGCTGAAACCATCTGGCCCTGGCTTTGTGTTTTTTTTGTTTTGTTTTGTTTTGTTTTGTTTTTGTTGTTGTTTGTTTGGTTGGTTGGTTTGGTTTTTTTGTTTTTTGTTTTTTTTGTTTTTTTTTGTTTTTTTTTTTTGGAAAGGAGACTTTTGATGATTGCTTTTTATTTCCTTGAGGGATATAGGAATATTTAATCTATTTACCTCTTCTTGATTTAATTTGGTAAATGGAATCTATCAAGAAATTGTCCATTTCATTTATATCTTCAAATTTTATGGCATATAGGCTTTTGTAGTAAGACCTAATGATTGTTTTGATTTCCTCAGTGTCTGTTGTTATGTCTCCCTTTTCATTTCTGATTTTGCTGATTTGGACAGTTTCTCTCTACCTTTAGTTAGATTGGCTAAGGGTTTGTCGATCTTGTTGATTTTCTCAAAGAACCAGCTCTTGGTTTCATTGATTCTTTGAATTGTTTTATTTGTTCCTAATTTATTGATTTCAGCCCTGCATTTGTTTATTTCTAGCCATATACTCCTTTTGGGTGTGTCTGTTTCTTTTTTTTCCCTAGGGCTTTCAGGTGAGCTATTAAGTTACTTGAAAGAGATGTTTCAAATTTCTTCTTGAAGGCATTTAGTGACTGATATGAACAATTTTTAGCACTGTTTTCATTGTGTCCCTTAAGTTTCAGCATATTGCTCTTCATTTTCATTGACTTTAATTTCTTTCTTTACTTCTTTTTTGACCCAGCTGTTATTGAGTAGCGACGTTTTTAGTTTCCATGTGTATGTGGGCTTTTGGCTATTTCTGTTTTGCTATTTTCTGTTATTGTTGAGGTCCACCTTTAGTCCATGGTAGTCAGATAGGATGCAAGGGATTATTTCAATCTTAATGTATCTGTTGAGGCTTGCTATGTGTCCAACTATATGGTCTATTTTGGAGAAGGTTCCATGAGATGCTGAGAAGAAGGTAAATTCTTTTGTGTTTTGCTGAAAAGTTCTGTAGATGTGTGTTAGGTCCATTTGATTCATGACATCTGTTAGAGTCATTGTTTCTTTGTTTAATTTGTTTTGTTGACTTGTCCTTTGTTGACAATGGGGTGTTGAAGTGTCCCACTCTTAATGTGTAGGGATCTATGTGTGATTTAGTTTTATTAATGTTTCTTTTACAAATGTGGATGCCCTTGTATTTGGGGCATAAATGTTCAGAACTGTGATATCTTCTTGGTGGAATTTTCCTTTAATGAGTATGACATGTACTTCCCCATCTCTTTGGGTTAATTTTGGTTGAAAATCTATTTTATTAGTTATTGGAATGGCTACTCCTGCATTTTTCTTGGGTCCATTTTCTTAGAAAACCATCTTCCAGCGCTTTACTCTCTGGTAATATCTATCTTTGTGACTTAAGTGTGTTTCTTCTATGCAACAGATTGTTGGGTCTTGTTTAAGAATCCATTCTGTTAGTATGTGTCTTTTTATTCGGGAGTTAAGCCCATTGATGTTGAGAGAGATTAATGACCAGTGGATGTTAGATCCTTTGATTTTGATGTTAGTTGTGGTAGTGTGTGTGTGTGTGTGTGTGTGTGTGTGTGTGTGTGTGTGCTTGGCTACTTTTAATTTTGCTCTAGTGAGGTTATTTATCTCCTATGTTTTCCTGAAAGTGGTTATTTTTCTTGGTTTGTATTTTTTCCTTCTTGTGTCTACTGTAATGCTGGATTTGTGGGTAGTTATTGTTTAAATTTGTTTTTATCTTGTGTATCTTGTTTTCTCCATCTATGATGACTGAGAGTTTTGCTGGGTATAGTGGCCTGAGCTGACACCTCTTTTCTCTTAGGAATTGCATGATATCTGTCCAGGCCCTTCTGGCTTTCATAGTCTCTGTTGAGAAGTCAGCTGTGATTCTAATGGGCTTTCCATTATATGTTACTTGACTTTTTCCCTTGAAACTTTTAGTATTTTTTCTTTGTTCTGTACACTTACTGTTTTGATTATTATGTGGCAAGAGGATTTTCTCTTTTGGTCTAATTTATTAGGTGTTCTGTAAGCCTCTTGTATGCTTATAGGCCTCTCATTTAAGTTGAAGAAATTTTCCTATGATTTTGTTGAAAATATTTTCTGGGCCTTGAGATGGGAATCTTCTTTTTCCTCTATTCCTATTATTCTTCGGTTTTGTCTTTTCATGTTGTCTTGGATTTCTTGGACAGATTGTATTAGAAATTTTTTAGATTTAACATTTTTTAATGGATACATCAATTTCTTCCATTGTATCTTCCACTCCTGAGATTCTTTTTTCCATCTCTTATAGTCTGTTGGTTACACTTACCTCTGAAGTTCCTGTTTTCTTCCCTAAGTTCTTCCTCTCCATGATTTCCGTTTGTATTTTCTTTAATTTTTTCCAATTCTATCTTCAGATCTTGAATCTTTTTGTTGATTTCCATCACTTGTCTGACTATATTTTTCTCTTTTTCCTTCAGTCCCTTCAGCTGTTTGTTTGAAGAGTCCTCTGTTTCTTTTATTTCTTTCAGTTACTTAATTTTTTCCTCTCTGAAGTCCACTATCTGTTTTGCTGCATCTTACTGTAATTCTTTACAGATGGCCATACTCTCTTTGACTTTATCTTCCTCCATTCCTTTATGGATGGCCATAATCTGTTTGACTTTATCCTCCTCTAATTCTTTATGCATTTTATTGTTTCCTCCATTATCCTCTTCATAAGCATATATGTAAGATCATCTTCTTGGATTTTACTTATGATATAGTGTCCAGGGATGCTTGCCTCTGGATAGCTGGGTTCTGGAGATGCCATATTGCTTTGGCTTTTGTTGGTTGTACTTTCTGTTGACCTCTACCCATCTGGCAGTCTCAGGTATTGGCTGTTAGTTTCTGATACCTCCTGGAATCCTAGGGTTGGGAAACCCCTTGGCAGGAAGATGGCTGTTCCTGAAGGAGGCCTCCTCAGCTTTTGGGGTATGGTCACTGATTGGCCGTTGCTTCTCAGGAATTGCCATAGCTCACCTCAGGCGTATGGACCTTTTTGGTAATTGTGATCATTGGTAGCCAGTGGGGGGGTCTCTCCTCACACCAGGGGAAGACATGGAGACAGCTGACCTGCTGGGTTACTTGTTCTGAATTTAGTGGGCTGCTGCTGCTGCTCTTATACTGTGTTTGCTGGGTGCAGCCCTCTAGAAGAAGCAGGGAGCCCTGAAGTTTGGTCAGTTTAGCTAGGGAGACAAGTTGTGCCTTGGTGCAGTATCTGGAGCTGATCCCACGGATCCCAGGCTTCTGTAGGTCTGAGGTTTGAGCTCTGTGCCCTAGTACCCCAGCGGTAATCAGTTGGTAGCGAGTGCAGCACTCATGCATGCAGCCAGAGACTAGAGCCTGGAACCTGCTAGAACCCAGAAACTTCCAGAGCTGGGTGTCCTGAGGTTGGACCTAATATTTCCCCCACTGTGAGGTTTGTTCCCGACAGGGAGACCCAGTCGGTGGTGTTTGGGGGTCCACAGTTCAGTCTGGGATGGGAGTAGAGCACACAGACACAGGCAATTGGCTCTGCACTGGTGACTGGGTGCCAGCAGAACCCGGGAACATTGCCAGAGAACTTTTTTGGGTGGGGGGTTGGTTGAATGCCCTGAGGTCTGACCTGATATTTCCTAAAACCATTAGTTTTCCTACCGACAAAGATACGCAGTCTCTGGTGCCCTGGGGCCCACAGTTCAGTCTGGAATGGTGATCAGAACACATAGGCTTGTGGCTCTGGACTGGCAACTGAACACCTGCCAGGATACTGGAACTCTTCTGGGGTTTAGCTGAGTGACCTGAGAATGGACCTGATTGCTTTCCACACCATGGGGTTTCCTTTCACTTGGGAAACACAATCACTGGTGTTCTAGGGCCCAGAATTCATTCTGTTGGTCACTGTGCAGTCATTACTATTCCCACAGAGACAGTTTCCTCTAAGCACAGCCATCTTAGATCTTTCCATAAATCATCTTCGTAATATTCACTTTATCCATTCTTTTCCCTGAGAACCCTGACTAATGGGGGTTGGGGCAGGAAACCAATAAGGAGGTAATAATATGGGCTAATAAGATCTGTAGCTGACAATTAAGAGAATCATCAATTTTAGTATATCCTTTTTTTCGCTGGTTGACTGAGCAGACTATGGTAATGATTTGAATGTAGAATGGTACAGAAAGAAAAGAATGAAGGACTGATCCAATAGGCTTCATTTGGTGAGATAAAATCCAATTTGGTCTGAATTACTGGAAGAATGTAGCTGCCTTTTGTTAAAATGTAGGAAACTGAAATCGCACAACAATACAAATGGTGGTTGGAAAGCAAAGTTTTGGTTAAAGTTCTAAATTTGAGATGTCTTTTTACACACCCCTAGATAGATGTCATGTAGGCAGTTGGACATATAAGTCCAAAGTCAAAAAGTCAGTCAGGTGTGAGCTGGTGATGCAATAGAGGATGGGAGTAACTACATAGCCCCTCCTTTTTCTGTTTGTTTTTGAGACAGGGTTTCTGTGTGTAGCCCTCGCTGCCCTGAACACATTGTGTAGACCAGGCTGGTCATGAACTCAGAGATCTGCCTGTCTCTGCCTCCCAAGTGCTGCAATTAAAGGTGTGTTTTCATAACCACCTGGTCCCCTCCTTTCTAAATCAGTACACATTCTAAGGTCCACTGGTAAATGGCATCATAAGACAAAAAGATCTAGATTTATTACAGTTAATGTTTCTACTTTTTATCAAAAAAAAAGTTTTTATATTCTGGTCATGATTTCCCTTCCCCCAACTCATTCCTGACCTTCTCACCCACCTAACTTCACACCCCTTCTTTCTTGCTCTACAAAACAAATAAGCAAACAGACATTTTTCTTCCTTTTCTTTCTTCCTTTGCTTCTTTTATGACACAGAGTCTTATGTAGCCCAGACTGGCAACAAACTTACTATGCAGTCCAAGATGACCTTGACCTTCTAAGTCCTTCTTCCTCCACAGCCCCAGTGCTGGGATTCCAGGTCTGCACCATCATGCCTGGCATAGGTGATGCTGAAAACCCAGGCATCATACATGTTAGGCAAGCACTCTGCCAGCTGAAAAACTTCATCTTCGGCAGTAAACATTTTTTAACAATTTGTAAGCAAGCTTAATGTAAAAGTGTGTTGGTTTGAAATAAAATTGGTATGAAATAAAACCTGAGGGTACAAATTGACCACTAGGGCCAGCATAGCCTAACAATATTCTAAGAATGAAATTGGACTGTTAGTGAGCTTTACCCAAAAGTCACTAGCCTTCCTCCCTCTCTGCCTCCATGTTTATGTATAAGCAAGATACGTGAAACTAGATTTTTTAAATGTTTTATATTAATTACAGTTTATTCACTTTGTATCCCAGCTGTAGCCCCCTCCCTCATTCCCTCCCAATCCCACCCTCCCTCATCTCCCATGCCCCTATCCAAGTTCCCTGATATATCCTCCTCCCTTTTCATCTGATCCTAGTCTATCAGGTCTCTTCAGGACTATCTGCATTGTCTTCCTCTGTGGCCTGGCAATGCTGCTCCTCCATCAGGGGGAGGTGATCAAAGAGCCAGCCACTGAGTTAATGTCAGAGACTCCCTATTCCCCTTACTAGGGAACCCACTTGGATACTGAGCTGCCATGAGCTATATCTTTGCGGGGGTTCTAGGTTATATCCATGAATGATCCTTGGTTGGAGTATCAGTCTCGTGAAACTAGATTTTATCAACATAAAAATCTCTGTGCACCAAAGAACAATTATCAGCTGGACATGGAGGCACACAACTGGAATCCCAGCACTAAGAGGTTGAAGCAGGAGCCTTTTGAGTTCAAGAAAGCCACTGTCCCCAAAAGACCTTTTTTAAGAAAGTGAAAACACATCTTATAAAGTGGAATAAAATGTTTACAAAACATATGTTTAGTACCTAGAATTTTTAGGAACCTTTATAGCTCAATAACAAAGTAGGCAAGAGAGTAAAATGGGCTTCTGTCTGGAATTAGCAGTTTAAAAAAATGTCAAAATCATTAGTTATAGGGAAATGCTAAACAGAGTCATAATGAGACTTACTTCAAACACACAAGGATGACTATGATCAAAGAATGAAAATAGTAAAAGCCAATGAGGATAAGGAGACTTTATATATTCCTGTTAAGAATATAAAATGGGACTGGAGAGATGCCTCAGTGGGTAATAATACTTGCTACTTTTCTTGAGGTCCTGTGCTTAGTTCTCAGCACCCACACAGTGTCTCACAACCGCCTGTAGCTCCAGTACCTGAGGAGGGACCTGACACCCTCTTGTTATCTCTGTGGGCACCAGGCACACACTGGGTACACATACATACATTCAGGTAAAACAGTCATACAATAAAACAATTAAATGAAAATTTTAATTAAATAACGTAAAATGGAGGCTGAAACAGTTGCTCAACAGTTAAGATCACTTGTTTTCAAGCATGAAGACCAGAGTTCAGATCCCAGCACCCGTGTATCAAGCCATATGTCCCACACATGTCTGTAACCTGACCACTTAGAGAAAGAGATAGGATGATCTCTGGGGTTCACTAGATACAAGCCTAGCCAAAAGAAAAATGTGAACTACAAGTTCACAGAAGGACCCTGAATTAACGAAATAAGGTATAGAATGATAGAAGAGGATTCTGGATTCCCACCCAGTAATCTCCTTTAGCCTCTGAGTATACACACTGGCATGTACATCCATATATAAGCATACATATATACCACACTCACACACATAGATGCACATAAATAAAAATTAATTCATGCAAAATGGTGAAGTCACTGTGAAAAATGGTTGCGGAGATCCTCAGAAAGTTAAATACGGTATTACTGTGTATGGTGGTTTGAATGCGAATGCTCCCCATAGGCTCATATATTTGTATACTTAGTCCCTAGTTATTGGTCCTGTTTGGGGAGACCTAGGAGGTATGACATTCTTATAGGAAGTGTGTCACCAGAGGCAGGCTTATGAGAGTTTACAAACCTACACCATTTCCTGTTGCTTTCTCTGTTTTGTGCTTCTAATTCTGGATGTAAGCACTCAACATTTTGCTACAGCCATCATGCCTGCTGCTTGTTGCCATGTCTCCATGTATTCTTCTTCCTCCAGAACAATAAACCTAATAAAGCCTTCTATAAACTATCTTTATCGTGTTTTTATCACAGCCACGGGAAAATTAGACACAATATAACCAATAGGACCAATCCTGTGGTCTGAATATGAAATGCCTCCAATAAGCTCATATGTTTAAACACTTGGTCTCCAGCTGCTGTTGATGTTTGGGAAGGTTGTGGGATCTTTAGTAGGACAAGCCTTACCAGAGGAAGTGGGTCACTGGGGAGGGTCTTAAAATTTCATCGCCTAGTCCCACTTCCTGTTCTCTCCCTCTCTGCTTCCAGTGTGTGTGTGTGTGTGTGTGTGTGTGTGTGTGTGTGTATGAAATAGATTTGCATCTATTGGAGTTGTATATATTTATCTTTTTCCATTGCTTACCATGGTGAGCTTTGAAAATTGCTTGTAAGCAAGAGAAAAACTGAACTGAAGGTGAATGAAATGTGGTTGAAATGTGATCACTCCGATTCCTGACTGATGGGCCAGCCTCACACCCCTGCAGCCATGCCTTCACCATCACAATGGACTGTCTTCTGTTTGAAACTGTAAATAACTTCTTTCCTAAGTTGCTTATATGATGGTATTTTCTCAGAGCCACAGCAGACAAATGAATATGGTATGTACCCAAAAGAATTGAAAAACAAAAGCTCATTATACATCATTGTTTATATCAGAAGTCTTTACAATATGCAAACTGAAAACAATCCAAATACCCATTGATAGATGAATAGATAAGCAACGTGTGGTATATATGCACACACTGTAATAAGCGCTCAGCCATCTTACAGAACAAGATACTGATATATACTGGATGCAACATGATGAACCCTGAAAACTTCATGGAAAATGAATGAAAACATACCAAAGTCATCACATATGATTCTGTTTATATGAAATACCTAGAAAAGGTAAAAATCACAGAGGCAAAAAGAAGAATTAGTAAACAGGGAAGGAAGTGTGTGTGGGCACAGGGACTGATTTTTTTTTTTTTAATTTAGACACGGGGATTTCTTTGGGATAATGAACATGTTTTACAACTAGACTTAGTTATTTTGTAACATTGTGGACACAACAAAGGCCACTGAATCGTTCACTAGAAAATTGTTGGTTTTATATTATATGCATTTTATTGTCATTTTTTTTTAACAAGAAGCTAGAAAGTAGACAAGATCAGTGAAGAAGCTTTCAAAGGGGTAAGTCAGAGGAAGAAGCTGCCACAGCAGCCTGGAGCCATTTTAAGCCTGGAACATCTCTGCTACAGACACTAAAACCAACAAAACCATTTCTTTTCTGCTGGAGGAACCTATGCTTTTAGAAAAAACAAGTGTTGACAAAGCTGATCATTTCTTTGATTTGCATCTATTGGAGTTGAATATATTTATCTTTTTCCATTGCTTACCATGGTGAGTTTTGAAAATAGCTTGTAAGCAAGAGAAAAACTGAACTGAAGGTGAATGAAAGGCAGAGCTGAGCAAACTGTACCTTTGAAGGCACAGACTGTAACAGGGAGGGACTGAGCTGCTATTTTCAGACTTGTGTGGGTGAGAGGATAACAGGCCTCTGGAAACAGCTGTTTAACAACAGAATGTGGGACGTCTCTAGGGACACAAGCCCACCCTCCACAGTGAAACAAGGGCAAGTTCAGGAGTTGGGGGAAAACTGTCTGAAATGAGGATTCAACCTCAGGGCTTGAATGAGCTGCACTATTTAGCAAGAATATACTCTTTCTGTTCAAAAGAACAACTCTGGAACTGGAATAGATAAGTCACAAGCAGACATAGTATACTATCTTGAAAACACCCTTCTGCAGGGAACCAATTTTTTTTTTCCCTGAAAGACATAAAGCACCACCCTCTTCCAGAAGGAAACAGACCCAAGTGAGACACATTGACCCCTGGGCAGACTTCTGCCCAGGACCTAGCATTGGATGCAAAGTCTTTATTATTAGGAAGGAAAGGAGGCTGTTCAGACATTGGAGTTGCTCTCCTTTTTATTTTAAGGAATCATTGTGTCCTTTTTGTCCCATCACGACTCATTGCAGAGTAAAACCAACTCATTCCCATTTAGCCACAGAGAATGCACTAAAAACAGGACACAAATACTAGACCATTAAAAACTAATTGACAAGTTGAACCATATTTTCTCTACAAAACTTTGTATCTAAAGAAAAAAGAGAATAAAAAAGAAAACTTCAAAATTGTGCTGGCTAATGTTTTGGCAACTTGACACAAGCCAAAGTCATTTGGGAAGAGGAAACCTCAATTGAGAAAATGCCTCGACCAACCAATTGGCTTGTGGACAACCTTTGAGGCATTTTTTGGACTAATGATTGACAAGGATAGACCCAGCTCACAGGGCGTGGGGCCACCCCTACACAGGTGGTCTTGGATGACAAGAAAACAGGCTAACCAAGCCATGGGAAGCAGGCCTCCTCTGGCTTCTGTATCAGGGACCTGCCTGGCTTGTGTTCCTGCCCTGATTTCCTTGGATGATGGACTGTGATGTAGAAATATAGGCTGAAATTGACCTTCCCTTCCCCAAGTAGCTTTTGTTGATGATGTTTTATCACAGCAATGGAAACCCTAAAACAAAAGCCAAGGCTATGTATTTAACTATATTCTGTCAACACTTTCAGAATTTATTTGTTCTAACAGTAACTCAACAAATCCATTTTATTACTTGCCATGTGATAGGCATAAGACCATGTGATGGAAGGCATTGATGAGCAAATCATACACCTCTGCTTTGGAGAACAAATGATAAACAGAGGAATATAGACAACCATAGACCCAGCCAAGGGCCAAATTGGAAAGGACTGTTTTACATCATTCACATTCAAGGTCTCTTCCCCAATCTTTGTTTTCTGTTAAAAAGTTAAATTCTATTCATGATTAAATAACATAAGACTAGTCTCTAGTAACATGGACCTGGTGTCATCAGAAGTAAATAGTTTAACTATGTATTTCCTAAGATGAATGTTATACAATGGTGATGGTTTGGACTGAAAAAGAGTATCCCCAGGTTCTCCACTTTGAGTCTTCTCTGAACCACTCCTAAAATAAGAGCACACAGAAGTCTAAATGAGAAGCAACTTGCAGTTAAATTGACTGACAGAAGTAACAGCTTATCCCCCAGAAACCTGTGAAGTCTACAGAGAACTAACACAGATGAAAGAAGTGCCCAAATGACACAGATAAAATACATATTTGTATAGTCAGGTGGAGAATATGCAGGGATTTCCCAGTCTCATTTCCAAAGCTTTCCTCAACAAAACAAATACTACTTGACTTGTGTCAGCGGAGCTTAATAATAATGGTGTGTGTGCGTGTGTGTGTGTGTGTGTGTGTGTGTGTGTGTGTGTGTGTTCATGAGGATGCATGTAGGTGTGCATGAGGAGTCCAGAGGACATCCTCAAATACCATCCATCTTTTATTAATTAATTATTTATTTATTACAGTTTATTCACTTTTTTTAAATCTTTTATTTTTTTTATTAATTACACTTTATTCATTTTGTATCCCCCCATGAGCCCCTCCCTCCTCCCCTGCCGATCCCACCCTCCCTCCCCTTTCTGCATGCATGCCACTCCCCAAGTCCACTGATAGGGGAGGTCCTCCTCTCCTTCTTTCTGATCTTAGTCTATCAGTTCTCATCAAAAGTGGCTGCATTGTCCTCTACTGTGGCCTGGTAAGGCTGCTCCCCCCTCAGGGGGAAGTGATCAACGAGCAGGCCAATCAGATTATGTCAGAGGCAGTCCCTCTTCCCATTACTATGGAACCCACTTGGACACTGAACTGCCATGGGCTACACCTGTGTAGGGGTTCCAGGTCATCTCCACAAATAGTCCTTGGTTGGAGTATGAGTCTCTGGGAAGTTCCCTGTGTTCAAATTATCTTGTTCTGTTGCTCTGCTTGTGGAGTTCCCGTTCCCTCCAGCTCTTACTATTTCCCACTTCTTACATAAAATTCCATTCACTCTGCCCATCAGTTGGTCATCAGGCTCAGCATCTGCTTTGACAGTCTATACTGCAGAAGCTTTCAGAGGTCCTCTGTGGCAGGTTTCAAGGTTGTTTCCTGTTTTCTTCTGGCTTTCAGAGGCCCTCTGTAGCGGGTTCCGAGGTTGTTTCCTATTTTCGTTTTCTTCTGATGTACATCCTCTTTGCCTTTCAGGATGAGGATTGAACATTTTAGTTAGGGTCCTCTCCTTTGCTTAGTTTGTTTAGATGTACAGCTTTTAGTGGGTTTATTCTATATTGTATGTTTATATGAGTGAGTATATACCGTGAGTGTCTTTTTGCTTCTGGGTCAACTCACTCAGGATGATCCTTTCCAGGTCCCACCATTTACCTGCAAATTTCATGATTTCCTTATTTTTCATTGCTGAGTAATACTCCATTGTATAGATGTACCACAGTTTCTGCATCCATTCTTCAGTTGAGGGGCATCTGGGTTGTTTCCAGCTTCTGGCTATTACAAATAAAGCTGCTACAAACATGGTTGAACAAATGTCCTTGTTGTGTACTTGCGCCTCTTTTGGGTATATGCCTAGGAGTGGTATGGCTGGATCTTGAGGAAGCGCTATTCCTAGTTGTCTGAGAAAGCGCCAGATTGATTTCCAGAGTGGTTATACCAGTTTACATTCCCACCAGCAGTGGAGAAGGGTTCCCCTTTCTCCACAACCTCTCCAGCATGTGTTGTCCCTTGAGATTTTCATCTTGGCCATTCTGATGGGTGTAAGGTGAAATCTCAGGGTTCTTTTGATTTGCATTTCCCTAATGGCTAATGAGGTTGAGCATTTCTTTAAGTGCTTCTCTGCCATTCGATATTCCTCTGCAGAGAATTCTCTCTTTAGCTCTGTTCCCCATTTTTTAAGTGGATTACTTGGTTTGTTGCTTTTCAGCTTGTTTAGTTCTTTATATATATTGGATATAAGTCCTCTGTCAGATAGAGGGTTGGTGATGATTCTTTCCCAATCTGTAGGCAGTCGCTTTGTTTTGATGATGGTGTCCTTTGCTTTACAGAAGCTTTTCAATTTCATGAGGTCCCATTTATTGATTGTTGCTCTTAGAGCCTGTGCTGTTGGTGTTCTGTTCAGGAAGTTTTCTCCTGTACCAATGAGTTCTAGGGTATTCCCCACTTTTTTTTCTAGCCGATTTAATGTGTCTGGTTTTATGTTGAGGTCTTTGATCCACTTGGACTTCAGTTTTGTGCAGGGTGATAAGTATGGATCTATTTGCATTTTTCTACATGTAGACATCCAGTTGGACCAGCACCATTTGTTGAAGATGCTATCTTTTTTCCATTGTATGGTTTTGGCATCTTTGTCAAAAATCAGGTGTCCGTATGTGTGTGGGTTTATTTCTCGGTCTTCTGTTCGATTCCATTGATCCACCATTCTGTTTCTATGCCAGTACCATGCAGTTTTTATAACTGTTGCTCTATAGTACAGCTTGAGATCAGGGATGGAGATACCTCCAGAAGATCTTTTATTGTAGAGGATTGTTTTAGCCATTCTCGGTTTCTTGTTATTCCATATGAAGTTGAGAATTTTTCTTTCCAGGTCTGTAAAGAATTGTGTTGGCACACTTTTTTCATTTATATGCATTGGTGTTTTGCTTGCTTCACACATGTATGCCTGTGTGAAGGTGTCAGAGCTCAGAGTTACAGACTCAGAGATCTGCCTGCTTCTGCTGAGATTAAAGGCATGTGCCACCACACTTGGCCAGTTTATTCACTTTGTATCCCAGCTGTAGCCCCCTCCTTTGTCCCCTCCCAATCCCACCACTCCCTCTTCTTCTTCTCCCCCAGTCCAGTGATAGGAGAGGTCCTCTTCCCCTTCCATCTGACCCTAGTCTATCAGGTCTCATCAGGACTGTCTACACTATCTTCCTCTGTGGCCTGGTAAGGCTGTTTCTTCTTCAGGGGGAGGTAATCAAAGAGGCAGCAAAATGAGTTCATGTCAGAGACAGTCCCTCTTCCAATTACTAGGGAAACCTCTTGGACACTGAGCTTCCATGCGCAACATCTGTGCAGAGGTTCTAAGACTCTGTAGAAGAGAGTAAACAAGAGAGAAATGAAAGGCAGTATTAACTTGTGGCTTTCACTCCACGTAGAGAATTTAGGCATTTGAAATTTAGCTACAGTAAAACGTGATGGCTAGTTGCTTTCTAAGTCAGACACCAAACCAGAAATGCACACATACCTTCTTTACAGTAAACATGGACCATGGCATTGTTTAGGGTCATTTTGTTGTCTTCATCTTCCTTTCTTTCATCTTTCACTGATGCAATCAGTTCTAAGGCCTAGGTCCTAAGAAAGACTTAAATTTGTTACATTTGTACTTTGCAACAAATATTCTATTGTCTGTGGTGAAGGACTTGGGAGTATGAACTAGAGGTCTGAATAGGACCCTGGGGAGTCTCCTGAGTCTCCAGGGATACTAGACAATCTGGGATGGTGAAGCTCATTGAAGATATCCAGCAAGACAAGAATAATGACTGGCTATGAACATGCTGTCTGGGTCAGCAGAGTGGATTTATTCACAGTCATCAAGAACCCCAGAGAAGGTCATGTCCATGCAGTTTTTCATGGGTAACTGTTCAGATCACCCAGACAATCTTTCTTGCCTTTTCCTTGTCTGAAGGCACAAAGACTGAATGGCGGTATGCAGTGAACATCACTTGGTCTCCAGTGAAATGATCCTCAAAGAGACATGGACTGCCTTTGACAGATCCAAATTTGATGCATGCACATCAGATATGTAGAGTTAAGTCTACTCCAAAAATATTAAGGCTCATAATGTGAAACAAAAATAGGCAACATGCCAGTTTTGCTGCAGCAGCAGCATCCTGAAATTATTAGAAAACATACCCAGTATTTATAATTCTTCATGCCTGCTTCTGGCAAGAACCTTCCAGTAAAGAAATTAACATCTCCACGCTCTTATACCCTCACCAACACTAGAATCATACCACCTACTTATCCCAAAGGAGTCGTATTAGCTTGAGCCAATAAATGAATCATTTTAAAACTATTTATTTATACTAATAAAGACTTCATAAGATCTGTCCTGGGCGAAGCCATGGCTGTTTATGTAACCAGAATCCAGAGATTTTAGGGCAAAATCTGGGCTCTAGCAGCTCTTCAAAAGTTAAGTTCTACCTGTTCCCATCACACCGATTATAGAGATGGATAGTGGTGGAAAGCATAGAGAAAGGTATTCAATGTGACCACACTGTGAAGAAGAAGTAATAAATGGGTCCGGCCACCCCAAGTCCATCTTCAGGGTATTGACATGAGATTTCAGCTTATATCAAAAAGAAATTAGAGATGAAGGAGACCTGCCTAACGCAGTCCTGGTCAAGGTGGGGTCTGGTTGATCATTGTCTCAATACTAGTTCTGCAATATTGTCCATAGAAGACCTCATAGATGTCATTACTTGAAAAGATCTATCTGGTTCCTTCAAGTTAATCACTTCTGTTCCTGAGCCATGGATAAGAATCCTCGTCTGAGCAGATATCTGTCCTGTGAGGCTTTATACTTCCTGAAATCCAAGGCAACTCCAGGTTGGAACAATGACTTATCTGTATACCTTCAGCTAAAATAAAGGGGATTGAAAGACTCAAAATGAAGTCAGAGATGTCAGGATTTTATCCTGTAGAACCAAATGTAGAATCAATGCATTTCAGCAAAATCAACTTCTAAGTGTCTGTTCCATTTAATTGTTCAAATAGGAAGCATCGTTCTCCTTTATAAGGTCTCCTAGACCTTAAATAATCCTATGTTATTCCCTGTGATTTAATGACTGCTTTATTTTCAGATAAGTCCAGTGTAATTTTCTTAACAAACCTGAGTGGAAGATCTCTTTCTCACAAGTTAAAATAAATACATTAAAGCTTACTGAGTGTCAGCCAGTGGATGACAGAGCTGAGATTTTTAATACAAAGGCTACCACTTTTAATGGAAAAGGGGTCTACTATCTTTTCTTCCATAGGCAGAAAATCTTCTCTACCTGCTTTTACTCATGACTGCACATAGAGGGCAGGGAATATTGGCATAAATTCTGCCCCACAGATACCAACCTAGACAATTAAACAAAAGCTGATACAGTAATTCCATTTCTTCAAAGTTGCTGTTGTGGTTCATATATTTCTACACTCAGTACTCAGCTGGTGCTGCTGTTTGAAGAGTTGTGGAACTTTTAGAAAGTAGGGACTGTATAGAGAAGGTCGGTCCTGGAGGGCAGGCCCACTTCTGAGTGAGCTCCCTGTTTCCTGCTTTGTGAAATATAAGCAAGGCATGTTACACATTCCTGCTGCTTCCTTTTTCCCAACATGATGGGCTGCACACTCTTAAACTATGAGCTTCCCAGAAGCTACTTCTTTTGGCTATTTGGTCACAGTGACAAGGAAAGTAACTAACACAAGTTACTAATACAGCCCATGAGAAAGCAACACTACTTGTGCCTACAGCTGCTCCACTCAAACTAAATCGTCTCAGAAGCTATCATAGCAGGTTCCTTCAACACCCCTCCCCTAAAGTCTTTCACTTCCAACCCACCACCAATGGCTGAAATAAGAAAAGTTAAATATCAGGACACCTCTTAGATAGGTAAAGGGAGAGAAGGGCCGTAGCTAGAGCAGAGATCCTTGACAACCACAAAAGCTCCAGAAGAATTCTAGGACCCCAGGCTGCTTTCCCAGTCCCTGGATCTTCATCTAAGTTCTCCAGTGTTAATATGGCCCAGCTCATCATCAGACAGAACCTTGTCTGTTATTCTGTACATCCTTCTGTGATTGATACTTGTTCAACATCCTGAGGGCGAAATTGAGATGGCCCAGTAAATCTATTCTGTGCGTGACTCAGTGTGGGGCTCTGTGCACAGGGCTCTGCTGACCAGCTGGTTGGCTGCATCTTTGGGTCCATCTACAAGTAAAAAGAACAACATTTTACTGCTTTCTAATTTAAAAAACAAATGGTGGGAATGGTGCCTTGAGACAGATGCTAGCAAGGATGCCTAGGTTCATTGGCACAGGAGACAAATTCCTGAACAGAACACCAATAGCACAGGTTCTAAGATCAACAATCAATAAATGGGACCTCATGAAACTGAAAAGCTTCCATAAAGCAAAGAACTCTGTAATCAAAACAAAACAACAGCCTACAGACTGGGAAAAGATCTTCACCAACCCTACATCTGACAGAAGGATTAATATCTGGAATATATAGACTTCAAAGAGTTAAATACCAACAAAAGAAGTAATTCAATTAAAAATGGGGCACAGAGCTAAACAGAGAATTCTCAACAGAGGAATATTGAATGGCAGAGAAACCCTTAAAGACATGTTCCTTAGTCATTTGGGAAATGCAAATCAAAATGACCCTGAGATTTTTACCTTACACCCATCAGCATGGCTAAGATCAAAATCTCAAGAGATAATGCATGCTGGAGAAGATGTGAAGAAAAGGGAAACCCTCCTCCATTGCTGGTGGGAATGTAAACTTGTACAACCACTTTGGAAATCAATCTGCCCTATTTTCAGAAAATTGGGAATAGCACTACTTCAAGATCCAGCTACCCCTCCTGGGCATATACCCAAAAGATACCCCACCATTCAATAAGTTCATTTGCTCAGCCATGTTCATAACAGCTTTATTTGTAATAGCCAGAATCTGGAAACAACTCAGATGTCCCTCAACAGAGGAATAGATACAGAAAGTGTGGTATGTTTACACAATGGAATACTACTCAGCAATTAAAAACAAGGAAATCATGAAATTTTCAGGCAAATATTGGGAACTAGAAAAGATCATCCTGAATGAGGTAACCCAAAGCAGAAAGACACATATGATATATACTCACTTATAAGTGGATATTAGCCATAATATAATAAAGGATAAGCAAACTATAATATAGGATATTATATCCTATAATATAATATAGGATAAGCAAACTAAAATCTATAGTCTTAAAGAAGCTAAACAACAAGGATGGCCCGAGGGAAGATGCTTAATCCTCATTCAGAAGGGCAAACAGGATAGACATCAGAAGTAGAAGACAAGGAACAGGTTAGGAGCCTTCCACAGAGGACCCCTGAAAGACTCTACCTACCAGGGTATCGAATGGGATACTGAGACTCATAGCCAAACTTTGGGCAGAGTGCTGGAATCCTTATTGAAGAAGAGGGAGCTAGAAAGACCTAGAAAGAACAGTAACTCTAGAAGGAGAACAACAGAGACAAAAAATCTGGCCTCAGGGGGACCTGCAGAGAACACTACCCCAACCAAGGACCATGCATGAAGAGGACCTAGATCCCCTCTTCAGAGGAAGCGTATAGGTTGCTCAGTTTCCAATTGGGTTTCCTAGTAAGGGGATCAGTGGCTGTCTCTGACATGACCTCAGTGGCTGGCTCTTTGATCACCTCCTCCTTGGGGAGGGGGGTGCAACCTTACCAGGCTACAGAGGAAGATGATGCAACCAGCCTTGGTGAGTCCTGATAGGCTAGGGTCAGAGAGAAGGGGAGAAGGTCATCCCCTATCAGGGGACTAGAGAAAGGGTATAGAGGGAGAAGAGGGATTGTGGATGGGAGTGGGAGGAGATGAGGGAGGGGGCTCTAGCGGTGATAAAAAGTGAATAAATTGTAATACATACATACATACATACATACATACATACATACATACATACATACATACATACATTTTTAAAAAGGGCATCTAGGTTATGGCAAGCAAGAAAAAAGGTACAAAGACTTTCTCCTTGCTTTCCTGGTTTTCTCAAAAGCAGTCTGTTTCTTGGGAATTTTACTAAGTATAGCTAACAAGCTGTCGAAGGACTGGGAGAAGGTATTAGAAGTAGTAAAATATGGAACTTCCTTGGATACGTGGTATAGAATAAACGGCCTCATTAATCATTGAATTTAGTTATGGCCCAGGCCCTGGGAGTAGATAACAGTTAAGCAGCACTTAAGAAGTAGCAGGGCCGGGCTTGACACATGCAGTGTCATTTACACATCTCAATGATTTATATAGAAAATTGTATTACTAGTACCATTCAAAAGCAACAGGAATGGAGGCACAGAGATCTCACAGCTTATAAGTGACAGGGTTTGGTTTGAATCACCTCTTGTTCCCAGGTTGATGCTTCAACCACTACATTGTGACGGCCATCCTTTCTTCTATCTGCCACAGTTGCTGTGACCTATCTATCATTGCTTAAGATATCTGCGTCAGGATAAAACAAGGAACAAAGAGTTCCAGAGATCTGCTCAGAGCCTGCAGCCAAAGCATGGTCGAACCAGAAATGTAATACAACAACCATGTTTCTGTTACTCTGGTGCTGCCAGATCCTGTTTGCACAAGCAGCAGAAACCATCTGTTGTTTAGGGGAGATCTGCTACTTCTCCAGAATGTTCCTCAAGTCACTGTGCAGGTAAGTTCCCTGTCTCCATTTGAGTCCCTTAGCCAGTCTACCCATCTTTCCAAATTTTCCCTTCCAGGCAATTCTCACAATGACTTCAGTCAGCTCCCTTTGAAGGTCCCCTTATCATACAGGCCTCCCTCCATATGGATACTTCAGACAACAAAGGGGAGAGGTCTGCTGCCAATAAAAAAGTGGAGTTTATTTATGCTCAGTCAAGAACCCCCACATCGTTAAACAGGCTAGCAGGGTTCTGAGAAGTGATCTAAGCATTCCCACACTGCAATGATAGGCCCACTGAGACCTGGAGCTTGGGCTCAGATACCTCTTCAGCAGACCTTCCTACTATGAAATGCCTGACTCTACTGAGTTCAAACATTGTCCGGCACCGCTGGGATTGCTTCTCTGTAACAGACGCAGTCTGCTATGGTTAAAGAGAAGCCAGTACATGTCCCTGGTGGATAAAAGGCACGCCATTCCTCACTTAGCTTTGAAGACATGTATGGCAGGGCCCAAGTGCTCTGGTGTGGTGGTACACACCTGTAATTCCAGCACTCATGGAGAGAGACAGGAATATGAGAAATTCAAGGTCATATGAAAACTCCACAGTGATTTTGAGTTGACTCTGGGAGTCTGTGATACATGATACCATGTCTCAAAAAAAGAAAAAAAAAGTTAACTGGAAATAAAATGTAGATCCCTAATGCAGATGGAGAGAGACAGAGATAAAGGAAAAATAAACTCAGAAGCCATTGGTCCTGTTAACAGACTGCTTGCATCAGGATCCTGCCATTTTCAGATGACAACTTAAAAGGGGTTTTGTGGCATTGTGCTTACTAAAAACAGGAAGTTTTACTTCGTTTGCTCAGATAGAGACACAGCATTGTTAGCTCTGAGTAGACAATCCAATGAACCGTCGCCTGATGAAATAGCCCGTATGTTGATGCTTAGGAAGTGATCCTCTAGTCAAGATATAAGGAAGGGCTGCTACCTACAGACCTGACATCCAGCCCATTGTTGTAAATCAAGTGGAAATAGGAGACTGTCACACTGCTTTGTTTCTGTACTGTCTGTCCCTGCTTTGTTTCTGTAATATCTTTCCCTATGTTTGTGCTGCCATCCCCAGGTCCAGTGCTTGTGACAGATTGCATGCCTGTGAACGCAAGAGAGAGAGAGAGAGAGAGAGAGAGAGAGAGAGAGAGAGAGAAGGTTTGCCACAGACCTCAGTGAAATAGCATAATGGAAAATACCAGAAAGTTCTTTGTGGCCCTAGAAATGAAATCTATTCATCAAATATTAGAACTGCAAAGCAAGAGTTAGATCAGATAGAGAACTGTGTGAGGAATATGAGAATTCTACATTTTGTAGTCCAGGCTGATTGTCTCTATCACTGGAGCAAGCAAGCGTCTAACAGGTTTAGCTTGTCAACAAGTCCCTTGCCAATGTGCTGCCGAGCTGCTATTTTTGAAACTGTCTCGCAAGAGTGACTAAGAACCCCATTTCTATGAACAAGAATAAAGAGAGAAGCAGCTTCTCAGGCAGGAACACCCCATCTGTAATTCTGGAGATGGAGCTCGCTGAGGCTGATTCAGGCATTCCTGTTGACATTCAATCTCCCAGAATATGATACATTGGAAGGGGGCCTAAGATTACACAACTTTGCTTTGGCTCAGTTTTCCCTTATTATTAATTGTTTTCTGTTTATTTGACCTTCTTTCATGTAATTTTCTTTCACGTTCTTTGAATTAATTTCCTTTATCTTTAGCCTGCTTCTTCCTCAAGGTCACATAGATGTTCTCTGAGATGTCTGCCCTCTTGCCAAAACAAAGAAAGAGAGCACGTAAATCAACACAAAGGCTCGGTAATACCTGCTCTTTGGCACTTTACAGGACAGTGAGTTACGGTAACTGGAGCAGGGGACCCTTTAATAGATAGACTTGACTAGATGGGTTGAAGATACGAGTAGTGGAGCTGATTACAACCTGCAACTGCTGCTTCTTAGCAAGTATACAAAGCACTGCAATTGTAAGTTGGTTGGAATAAGGTATTAAAGCTGCCTAATTCCTCTTACCCTGGTAGAGAGCTATAATCCTACAGTTTTCATACTATCTCTGCTTTCCAGGCACACAAACCATACTATTCTTGTTTCAGCAAGAGGAGTGCCATTCCCTTCTTCCATGGTCTTCACACAAGCGTTGGGGGTCGTTTTGATGTGATCATTACTTCTGTACATCCTTCCTTTGGGTCCTTCTTCACAGTACAGGACCCCACCAGCCTTGACTTGTTCTCACTGTTCTGAGCCACTAAGGACAAGCAGATTGCAGCTTTCCTCCTATGTGGGAATCATGGCAAACTGGGCTCTCTTTCCCTACCAGATCCATCATTTCACACACTAACATGGGTTTTATATGCATTGCCAGCTTTCACTGGAGGATTAAAAATGGCAACTCAGAGTAGCTTCAACTACAGCAGACTGTTCTAATATTTTGAGAAAGGCATTAAGAGAAAAGAAACAATTTTCCTCATAGGTCCGTTGGATATATGAAAAGTAGCCAGCCTAATAGTTATGTGTGTATATTCTCTAGCTCTAGGAATGCTTGAATCCGAACTTGTACTCTACCATTCTAATAGTACCTTGAGCAAATTGACCTTATGTGCTTTAGCTTCTCCATTTGTAATCAAGGACAATAATGATATCTTGCTAATAGGGTGATTACAAAATACAAATGAGCACAGAATGTTGTGCCCAGAATTTGTCATATAGGATGCCCTTCATAAATGTTAGAGCTGTTAGCCAAGAGCTGGGTCCTTTTCCTCAAGATAGAACACAGGAGAAAAAAAATTCATTTATTCTCATTCTAGAACCTACATTTAGCTCTATGTCCATAATATGCACATGCATTTAAAAACATATATACATACACTTATATGCCATGAAGGAGGATGACTTGAGAGGAGAAAAGGGTCCATCAAGGAGAGGAGAGAGTGGGGAAAACAAACATATGCATTTACAATCAGTTCTACAAAACATTGTAAATTAAAAAATTACAATCTAAGCTCTGTGAAAATCCTTAGGAGCCCATCAGTGGGAGGAAAGAGGCTTGAAAACATATATCAGCTTGCATACACACACACACACACACACACACACACACACACACACACACACACACTTCCTAAGGGCAAACAAGGGTTCTTAGAAACAGAGATCTCTCAATTCACTAGGGTACAACAGCCTCTGCCTTGGTTCTCCCACTGGGAAAAAGACATCACAGACTCCTGTTGTAAAGAAAGTGAGCTAACTCTGTTCTCATTCTTTTGCTCTCAGACCTTTCTTGGGGCCCATCATACCAAAAACAAAACAAAACAAAACAAACAAACAAACAAACAAACAAAACAGATGGCAATAATAGCAAGTGGCCAGAGCCATGTACCTTAGAAATCAAAGATGTAAATAACGCAGCACTGGAATCTTAGCTTGGTCCAGAAAAATCTTTTTAGGGTTGCCCACTTTCTAGTTTCTGTACCTGATAAGCTAGAGTCAGATGGAAGGGGAGAAGGACTTCCCCTATCAGTGGACTTAGAAAGGGGCAGGGAGGAAATGAGGGAGGGGGCTAGAGCTGGGATACAAAGTAAATAAACTGTAATTAATATAAAAATACAAATTTAATTTTAAAAAAAGAAAAGAGAAAGTGAAAAATAAAACAAACACCATGTTTTTATTTCTTTGTCTGGAGCAAAACAGAAGGGGTGGTTTTTTCAATGATATCCGTCCAGCACATGATAGTTGGGCATCTATAGGTAAATTCTGGATCCTAAGCAGAAATCAAAGAAATATACATCTGCTATTATATTGAAAATATAACATGGAGGGAAGTGCTGAAAGGGATGAGAAGGAAAATAGACAAGGCCTTGATCAACATGTAGAACCACCTAATGAATAATCAATTGGTTCTTGAGAGCAAAGAGTAAAATGCAGCTTTAAGAATGGTGGGTGGACAGGTGGCGCAGCAGTTAAGACACAGCACTGGCTGCTCCTCTGGAAGACCCAAGTTAGAGTCCCTGTGGCTCACAACCATCTGTATCTCCAGTCCCAAAGAATGTGATGCCCTCTTCTGGCCTCTGTGGGCACTGCATGAACATGGTATAGGCAAAACATTCATAAGCATAAAAATTAGTCATTTTTTTTTTAAAATTACAGCCTTGGGAGTTGAATAAAGGCCTGAGAGATGACTCAGTGGTTAAAGCACTTGCCTCACAAGCTTGAGGACCTGAGTTCAGATCCCAAGAACCCTTGTAAAACAAAACAAAACAAAAAACTGGGCATCATGGTGCTTGCCATGATGGCTACATGACAGACAAATTGTTGGAGCACACTGGCCAGCTAACCTAATCTGCTTTGTGAAGTTCTAGACCAGTGAAAGACCTGATCTCCAAAAAAAGACAGAAGGCACCTAATGAACATTTAGAGTTATTTTCTGACCTCTAGATTCATACACATATGCTCATGCATCTACACATAAAAAGTGAAGAAGTTTGAATCAAGCCACATGCAGGTGGACAAGCCATTCAGAACTCAGTGGTCCTCTTAGCTATGGTTTCCAAAGTCCACTCAGCATAGCACGGCATGGCCTTTTCCTTGACCTGCTTCTTCAGTGTGCAGGTACTGAGTGAGATCTATGCTGCCTCATAGGTGATTGCTCTGAAGAGCTTCCACTCACTCATCAGCTACCAGCCAGTATTGAAACAAGTTTGGGGCAAGAGTTTTGAGGGAAGGCTATTATTGTTTTTAAGTAAACATTTGAAGGTTAGAGATCAAAAAGATGGTCTTCTAGGACATGACTGTCACCCTGGAATATTGTGTCTACCTTAGCAGATGATGTCACTACTTAAAAAAATAGAGAATGGTAAGCAGTTAAGGGGAAGAAAATGGTGACAGATGACATTTCCCACATGTTGTCTCTCCAAATCAAAGAAAGAGTTTAAGATGATTGATGATAAATGTATGCCCTGCTCTGGCTAAAAGCCCTCACTACTAAGCCTGTAGGCTGAAAGACATAAAAGCCGAAATTCACCCTCCTCTCACTTCCAGGGAATGAGTCACGTTTCTCCAGGCAGAAAGCAGGAGACTTTCCAAACATGGCTGAGGTTTTGCCTTTTCATTGGCTCCCTTTACACATAGCCCAGCCATGACCACATGCAGAGACAGGCAGGAACCCTTTGCCTTATTTGGGAATGCTGTAGCCCTCTTTGCAGGGCAAATGGAAAAGAATGAAAAGTCCACATCCAAACCACAATAGCTGATGAAAATAAAGGGAATTCGATAAAGAAAGTGAACATTTTATCTAGAACAAATACAGAAAAAAATGTCTGACCCAAGGTTTAGATATTTTCAGACTCACTGTTTTTTTTTTTTTTTTTTTAGGCCTCTGAGGAAAATATCTAGAATCTTCCATTTTTTTTGCAATGACGTCTCCCACTTGCCTTCTAGCAGTATTGCTGGCTGGCTGCAGTTTTCAGTTACTGCTAGGCCAGCTCTTCTTACGGGGGCTATTATGTGGGTTTTATTCACCCATAATCCTCTGAACTGGATCTTCTCAAGCATCTCCCATTCTGCCCCAGCATGTGCTGTGTGACTTTCATTATGTCCCACTGACAGCAAAGACCCTGTCGGTCTCAAACAAAGAGTGGTGCAATGAGAAAAGAAGGATAAGCATGTGAAGGATCTGGACAACATAGTTTCCTTCTGTCTTTCTCTTAGATGGGCAGAAGTGGAGCAGAAACCCCTGCTGACCTTCACCTTGACTGTTAGGCCTCCCAAGAGAGGCCAGGCTTCTAACCCTAGATGAAATACCTAAAGCTGTACGGAAACAACTTGTCCTCAGGTGTCTCTGCAGAGTTCAAGGTGGCTCCTCCCAACTCTTGATATTACTCTGGATCTCTCCAAATCTAGGGTTGCTCAGTGATGAGAAAGAGAAGGGAAGGGAAGCCAGGAGATTGTGGAAGTCTTGAGTGCGTCATCTCATGCTGGAATGTGTGTCCATTGTCAGCTCCAGGATCTCAGAAAAACAATACAAAATCCTCCCTCCGGGTGACGAGCCTGGTAATCCAGTTGTAGAGCGAAGAGCGCCCTCTGCTGTCGCTTGAGGTTTTCTCGTTTTGATTTCAAAGGCAGGCGTTTATTCACATAAAACAGACTTAGGAAATACTGTCTTCACTAAATAGGAAAGACACCCTGGGTTTAAACTGTTGAATCCACTCTGTGTTCTATGTCGAGTGAGAGAGACTTGAGGAATGACTTCGGAGTCACCAGCAGGCCATTTAATGTGGTTGTTGAGAGAACCATGGAAGAAGTCCTGGAAACTCTCCATGTCCAAGACAATGCCTGGAGACAGAACCATTGTTGGGGAACAGGGCTTTCTTTAGATGACACTATGGTCTAACCAGAGCCACCATTTATTTCCCTGTCCTTTTCCCAGTAAAGTAGTATGATATTATTGTTATTACACACTTCAATTTGTTTCTTTGGGAAAGAAAATATGCTTTTCACATTTGGGAGCTGAAAAATCAAATGGCTTAGTTTACAAATGTTTTGTGAAGATTAAGAATTAAAAAAAAACACATGTGACCCACTCTGATGAAAGATTAGTTATGTAACTGAAAGTACTACCTTAGGGATATGTGAGTTTACTGAAGTATAAAACAAATGACCCAGACATTCATTTGCCTTAGACCTAATTCTAAATGCAATCCGCAAACTTAAATCATAGTTATAATTAATGATTGGGTGATGGAAATGGCCACAAATGACATGGTATTAATATCGTGGTGGTTGCTCTTTCCCCAATTTTAACATCTACAGGTTAGTTCCTCTATATTATAAGTCATCCAGAAGTCATACACCACCATACAAATTTCTTTCACTTATCTGAGAACACGCATTTATTTGAAGTTTCACAAAAGACCTTCCAGAGCATGTGAGAAAGATCCACCAAAGTGGGAGAGACAATCCACAACAGTCTGCCAATGTCACACGGTGAGTAGTACTTGCTATGTGGTCTCTTTTTGGCTGAACTCATGCATCTACCAAAGTGTATTAGTTGGAGTATCAACATGCCTAGACTTCTGAAGACTTCTGATCACAAACATTTGTATCACTTAGACTTTTCTAAAGTCAATTAATAGACTCCAACTTGACCAAAGGACTAGATCTGCTCTCGTTAACCAACCTTGAAGCTAGAGTTGCAACCAGATCTCAGAGAAAACAGAAACCCACAGCCAAAGTTTTACACAGTTGGGTCTATCTCTCCTTGATGCTAGCTAGTTTCCCAGATTGACTTTGACCTTGTCAGTGCAAATTTTGTTGGTTCTCATAACTACAAGTAGAAAAGGCAGTCAAGCAGAGTTAAGAATCACTGTTCCACCATTGTTCTCGAAGTCTACTTTGTGAGTGACACCAGAAGTGGTGGGCCGCACTCTGATTTGATCTGCAACCAAATCAAAAGGAACATCTTTCATATAGCTCCAAGTTTCACCGCCTTAACTCGACTGGCAGTTGGTGTTTCATTGTGGAGTCTGTCCTGTACACTTTAGGATGTTTAGCAATCTTTCTAGAACCTGCTTACTAGACACCAGTAGCCTCCCATCCCCTATTAGAGACCACGGGATATCTCCACACACTGTTAAATGCCTCCAGGAGCCAAAGTTTATCTTAGTTGAGAAACACATTCTCTTTTAACTCTGTGCTTTGGATCTTGTACTTCATAACTTCCCTTGTGTTGGCAAGCTAGTATCGAATGTCTAGACCTTACACAACTTTGACACAGGGACATGGATCTAAGAAGGAAGATTGGCATAAAACCCAGCCCTAAAGAAGGTGCACACTAGAGAAGAGGCCAGTTCACATCCAAGGTTCAGCCAGGATGGGGAGTAAGGATTGAGACAAACCATAATCACAATTCAAAATGACAGTCAGGACAAATGGTCCTGCCAAAGACACTCTGTCCTGCCAAGCATAGAGACAAGGTGGCTGAGAATGTGGGGTGGTAAAGGCTTTTACTGTAAAATCAGACTCTTTCTGTAAAGTCATGTGATGGGTAAGGCAGTGCCAGCCAGAAAGCTGAGGCTTGGAGAAAAGGCTAGTTCCTGGACTGGAGCCCATGACAAGGGAATGTTCGGACCCTGACTTAAACTCTCACTGCTTTAACTCCTATTTGTGTTATCACACCTTCCTGTTAACTATTAATAATGGTTGAGCCTTGAATACTGGCATTACCCTCCTTCTCATTGATTCCAGCATGCACACCTCAACTTTTAAACTATATATTTCATTGGCACTCAGGGAGATACGTGAAATTGTGGTATTTTGGCAGGGTCAAGAACTGTGAAGTATCCGAGAGCTAGCCGTACTCACAAACTGAAGGCTTTCTCTGAAACAGTGTAATGAGTACTATCAGGTACAATTGTCAGAGCAAAGCTTTCATTCTTCTTTTTGAAATTCTATCACATTCATTTATTGGGTTGAGTGTATTTATAGGAGTACGAGCATGAAGTCAAGGGCCAGTTAGCGGGAGTCAGTTTTCTCCTTCTACCATGTATGTCCTAGGGATAAAACTCAATTTGCCAGGCTTGTTGTCAAGCAACAAGCCATCTTGTTGGCAAGCAACAAGCCCCTGAGCCATCTTAACAGCCTATCTCATTATTCTTGAGTCATAGAAGTTTGAGATTCATGTTCACATCAGACGGTTTTTGCCTCTAAAGTTCTACAGATGCTACCCAGAGCATCCCAGATAAATGCTGCATAAGAAATGGAGCTGTATCACAGCTGAGAAATTTTTATTGGGGGAAACCTTTATCTTTTACAGTGAACAAACAGTGAGCAAACATGCTTGCTTTTGGAGTCAGAGAGAACTGTCCCCTTTCCAATATGGGGCAGCAGATGTTATTTTGGTGATGGATGATCTCTCTATTTTTCAAAGAATGCTAGACATCCATCCCCTATCTTAAAAGACACACACACACACACACACACACACACACACACACACAGCAGTTCACAACCACCTGTAACTCTAGTTCCAGATCTTACACCTTTTGGCCTCGGAGAGCACCAGGCATGTACATAGTACACAGATGTACAGCAAGTGAAGCACCCATACACACCAAATAAAATAATAAAACTTTTTAAGTCTAGAAGAAAGACCTCCAACTCTTAAATTAACAACACAAAACTAAAGCAATCCATGAGAATTATCTTGTTTACTTTCTCCAACAATAAACACTAAGTATGCCTCTTCAAATCCAGTGCAGAGTGAACACTGAATGATTGATTATTTTACTTTATTTCATATGTGTAAGTTCGCCTTGCAAAGATGAGCATTTTCTCTCAATTCATGAACATGACAGCGAAGGTCCCTAGAGCTGATTTTTCTGACAGTCCTGCACAAACTGAACATTTCAGATCACTCTAATGGTCCCTGTCTACCATTTCTGAGTCTTCAGCTCTTCTTCTTTCCCATCCAGGAAAAGCAGAGCAGTCAGAGTCTGTAATCTGAAGCATAAGGTTAATCATTGTTGCTAAAGGCAGAGGTGGGTGTGGGTAGAGATGTAGAAAAGGAAGCTGTGATGGGCCAGACGGGTGGGAACACAGAAAGAAAATCTTGAAAAGCTGCATCTGACAATTGGGGAGATGCACAAGTGTGAGGATCAGAGTTCAGATCCACAAAAGTCATACAAAAGCTAAGAGGGCACCATGGTGGACCCCTTAATCCAGCACACTGAAGACAGAGACATGGCATCTCTGGAGCAATCTAGCAGCTAGACTAGCCGAATCAACTGGGTTCAAAAGAGAAGCTCTACTTCAATATTTAAGGTGGAGATCAACAAAGGAAGATACCCAACATCAATTTTGGGATACCGCTGGCACACACACACCCACACCCACATATATGTAAACATAGGCACACACCACACACATACACGTGCAACAAAGACAGCTTTATTGGAGTGTCCCAGGAGTAGAAGTAAAGTGGCATCAGACACCAGTGGAATACAGTGAGACATAGCTATTACAATGCAGCAAGTCATTTCTGTCTCCCAAAATGTTTGATGCCACCAGATGTCACAAGAACAAACTGACAGGAAGATATCTCACAGTCTGACTGTAAGCAAAGGAAAACAAATGCGTACTTGATATTGACAACAAAAAGGCAGCAACATATCTGACTTCAAAATAAATATTGTCAGCAGTTGCAAAATGTACAGGCATTTACTGTCAACACTTGCTGATGAAACTGCCAAGGAAACATGTGTGTGGAACTGAAGATGACAAACTGAAGTGTACATCTGTCCAGAGACCGGATCTCACCTCTGTCTTCTCCACTATGCAGCTCATTGACCAAATGGGCCCTTCTTCCAGCTTCTACTGACCCAGGACCCACATCCAAGAAAGAATTTGTTAGCAGAGTCCTAGGATGACTTCAGAAACAAGCTAGGTCCAGACTGCTTAACCACCAAATCAAAAGGAAAGTAATGGTAAAAGGAAGGTGTATTAGTTGTTTTGTATTCTTAAGACCAAGAAGCAAAGGGGAAGGAATTTATTCAGTTGGGGCCATTTGAGGATACAGTCCATAATGGCATAGAAACTATGGTGGCGGGAGCACTAGATAGCTTGACCACATTATTTCCACATTTAAGGGGAGATGAAGTTTGGTGTTCAGCTCCTTTTCTCTGTTTCATTCAAGCTGGGCCACCAGCCCCTGGGATAGTACCACCCACAATCCAGGGTGGATCTTTTCAATTAAGCTTTTCTGGAACCATCCTCATAGACACAGGCAGCACTGTGTTTTGGTGGTAATTTTAAGCCCAGCCAAGTTTTCAGTAAAGGTTAGCCATCACATTACGAAAGGGCTTTAATGAATACAACCAGCTTGGAAATACAAAGGAGATGAAGCATTTTAGATGTCTTTGGTAATATTGACATGAACTCTCTGCCCATGGGAAGGGAGGCAAGAGATAATGCACAGAGTCTTGGTCAAACTGTAGTCTGGTTGATCATTTTTATGGTTTGGATATAAAATGTCCTTTTCATATTATTATGTGCTTAAATGTTTTGTCTCTAGCTAATGGTACTGTTTGGGTGAGGAGGGGTGTTGAAGACCTTTGGGAGGTAGAACCTACCTGGAAGAAGTGAATCTTTGGGCTGTAGGCCTTGAAACTTGAAACTTATCTGTTCCTGTCTGATATCCTTTCCTTGCTTTCTGATATATCCAGGTTTGAGCAAGCAGCTACTACAGCCAAGAACCACTCCATCTCATGCCTCTTCCTGCCATGATGGACTGTATCTCTTCAAACTGTGAGTCAAAATAAATCCTTCCTCTCTTAGTATAGTAAATGCCTATGCATTTTGCAAGTGCTGACAATGTTTATTTTGAAGACAGATATGTTGCATCAGTTAGACATTTGGTTACAGCAATAAGAAAAACAACCGAAACACTATTACACAAGGTCTTATCTACATCAGAGAAGTTATCCTGCCCAGGTGCCCACAGAAATTGCCACTGTTCTCAGGACAATCTCTATAAGAGATCAGTATCTGCTCAGGACCCCCAACACCAAGTTCCCAGCACAAAGGAGATTTATTTGTCCCAGAGAGACAAAGAGAAGACAATAAGAGACAAAAACAAGAGATAGAGGACAAGGGAGGAGGGGACGAGAATAAGGAAGAGGAGGAAAAAGTATTTGTCCTGGAGGGCAGTCTGGATAGTCTCCTGGATAGAGAGGAGACAGACATGGCACATAGGAAACTGGCAGTTTATAAAGGTACAAAAGGAAACCCCATGTTAAGTTGATGTGTTTAATTTTAATTGGACATGTTAATTAGGTGAGCCAAAGGGGGCTTTTAATTTCTGGCTTCAATACTTTGATAGCTGGACGTTGGTCCTCAGCCTCAGGAAGAGGAAGTGACCAAATAAGGGAATAGACATTATTAGCTAGCTTTAGGAAGGTAATCCAATTGTTCTTAGTAAGCCAAAAAGAATGGGACATAAAAGCAAAGCCGGCCAGAGCCATGATCACCACATTCAGGCTCGTCAAAGTTCCTTCAATCTCCATTCGATTCACAGGATATATATCAGACACATGCCATGTCATGGGAGGTTCAATGTGACTATTGCTTCTGGTTGGAAGGATAGAGTGTCATCATGGACAATATACCTAAAGCCCTCAATTGCCCCCACCATCTCTGGAACATGCAGGGCAATGACTTCTAGGTGTCACTCCAGCGGTCTGAAAGAAGCCTGTAAGAACTGGCACTTGGCAAGCTGTTGAAAACATTGCATTTACTCTTGTTTTGGTGTTTTTAGCCACGAACATGGAGAAGTACTCACTTTAGGTGTACATTCCTTAAGCTGTTAACATGCCTACAGGAAGAGTTGAACAGGGTTATAAGCCCAAATATAAGTATAAGGAGCCAGACACAAAATGAAGGAGGAGATGTCAAAGTTTAAAATGGCTGTGACCACAGATCCACATTCCAGGGCTGTGAACAGAATTCCTTGAATTGGCACACCCACTTAGAGGTTTATGGTGAGCTTGAGAGCTGGTGCTAACATGGAGCAAGTACTCACTTGGAGCTAACTATGCCACCCCTTGCTATGAAGAAAAGGGTGGCTTCTTCTCACATCGTTGCTTTCTCTTTCTTCATTCAACAACCATGGAATGATGGGCCAGTGAAGCTTAGGGAATGAAACAAGAACAGGAATGTATCCACACAGTGCCTTCCTCTAGGACATGACATCTAAAAGATCTTCAGGTAGCCTGTTTCCCCTAATTTCCACCCAAGTCTGACTCATCTTCAAGACTTTACCGAGTAATATGAGAAATGCTTTGGTGGTCCCTGAGGTGTAACTTGGACCCCTTTTTAGCTTGTAGTTCACTTTTTTTTTTGAGATAGTGTCTGTTGAATCCCCAGGCTGTCTTGGAATTCCCTGTGCATACAAGGATGACCCTGAATTCTGATTCTCCAGCCTCCATTTTCCAGATGTTGGGATTCCACCCGTGTACCACCACACCTGCTTTCTGTGATACTGGGGTTGAACTCAGGGCTTCACACATGTTACTCAGGCACTCCACCAACTCTGATATATATATATATATATATATATATATATATATCCCATAATTGATAGGTCACTTCTCCCTTGGTTCCACTTCCCTGAGAGTAAAACATGGCCCTGAGGCCATTTGTGAGCTACAAGGTTATCAAGTTGTCTGCCCCCTGCTCTCCCTTTGGAGGTGTCTTCTTTCAAAGCCTCTTCTCCCAGAGCCTGCTTGCATGGAACACAGACATATAGTCTCATGAGGCCCCGTACTCAGATACACCTTGCAGTTGGCTAGATGTTCTGAGCTTCCCTCTTGCAATTCTTCATTTGCGCTTAGTGGAGCTCCATGGTTTCCTTTCAGCCCTGTCTTGCAAATGACTCCTCTGGAGAAACCAAATTCTGGCCTGACACCCTTGCCCAAGCCTGCCTAATGACTCTGCATAAACAGGGGGGACATATTTATAAAATAAATAATGATAACAAAAGCAAAGACAACTTATAATTTTTAAAAAGGGAGTGAGTGTTCTTTCTGGCACTTTCCAAAATAAAGAAGTCTGCCTTTGGTCCAGTAGATGTCACTCTTGCTACACGGCGGGAGGGACATTTTGAAAATTAGGCCAGCACAGGCTTTAGGAGTTTTGAGCCCTTGAGGTTTGTGAGATAAGAACTTTCATTATAAAACTTTTCTGTCTAGATACCCTGAGTGTCTTTCTCCTTCTGGGATACCTCACTCAAGATGATCTCTTCTAGCTCCTAACATTTACCTTAAATTTTCATGATTTCCTTGTTTTTATTCCATTGTGTAAATGTATCACAATTTCTTGTGTATCCATTCCTCAGTCAGCGACATCTGGGTTGTTTCCAGATTCTGGCTATTACAAATAAAGCTGCTACAAACATGGTTGAGCAAATGTCCTTGTTGTGTACCTGACCATCTTTTGGATATATGCCTAAGATATATGGCTGGATCTTGAGGAAGCGCTATTCCTAGTTGTCTGAGAAAGTGCCAGACTAATTTCCAGAGTGGTTGTACAAGTTTGCATTCCCACCAGCAGCAGAGGAGGGTTCCCCTTTCTCCACAACCTCTCCAGCAAATGTCACTTGAGTTTTTGATCTTAGCCACTCTGATGGGTGTAAGGTGAAATCTCAGGGTTGTTTTGATTTGCATCTCCCTGATGACTAAAGATGTTGAGCATTTCTTAAATGTTTCTCTGCCATTCGATATTCCTCTAGCTTATATTTCTTGCATCTGTCACAGACCAGTATAGGCTGAGGATGATGCTGGGCACCATTGCTCTGGGGTGGCATGTCACACTTTCCTTCTAAAGCTCTATCTTAGATCCTTTGTCTTCAGCCAGCTGCTACTAAGCTGGAAGAGGCAGGAAAAAATGTTGTAGGATGTTTTATAAATACACAGACATCATTGTCTCCTCTATCCATTTTGTTAGCCACCTGTCACATGACTCAGCTAGCTGCACAGGAGCCTGGGACTTATAGTCTGCGCATTCTGGGAATATGGCCAGGAAGCAACTTGAGGGTATCTGCCACGCTGAGTATCTTCCTCACTACCAGCCCGAGTGGCTGTTTTTCAGCTCTCTGCCTGACTTTCTTCGGTTATCATGCGTATTTCTACTGTTGCGTTGGGTCGCCTGTCTACTGTGGTTTCCTTTCTGCCTCTGTCTGTCTTTCTTTTCTCTGTTTAGCTCTGTAGTCCATTTTTATTTGGATTACTTGATTTGATGCTTTTTAACTTCTTGAGTTCTTTATATATTCTGGATATTAGCCCTCTGTCAGATATAGGGTTGTGAAGATCTTTTCCCAGTCTGTAGGCTGTTGTTTTGTTCTGGCGACAGTGTCCTTTGCTTTACAGAAGCTTTTCAGTTTCATGAGGTCCCATTTATTGATTGTTGCTCTTAGAGTCTGTGCTGTTGGTGTTCTGTTCAGGAAGTTGTCTCCTGTGCCAATGAGTTCAAGGCTCTTCCCCACTTTTTCTTTAACTGATTTAGTGTCTGGTTTTACGTTGAGGTCTTTGATTAACTTGGACTTTAGTTTGTGCAGGGTGATAAGGATGTATCTATTTGCATTTTTCTACAGGTAGACATCCAGTTAGACCAGCACCATTTGCTGAACATGCTGTCTTCCCCCCCAAAAAAAACAGGCAGCTGTTTGTTCCTTGTAGTGTTAGTTACTCCGTGATGTGGCAGAAAATAATTTTAAGAGCGTGGAGGAGAGCAAAGTGTTTACACAGTCTTAGAAATGAAAGGACGAATGAGGCAACAGAGAATCTGGGGTTGGGGAGTGATCTTTTAGCAAAAAAAAAAAAAAAGAGTGGAGAGATAAGATGATAAGATAATATCTTAAGGGAGAGGCAGCAGTAGGTTTTCCAGAAGAAAGAGATGTAAGCATCTACATCTTCTTACAAAGTGTGGTACATAGAAGATTTGTTAAGTAACTGCTGAATTAATGAACCAATGTATGAATGAATGAATGAAAATGTGTGCTATAGTGTGCCTTGCCACTTTTGAGATAAATCTCAGGACTACTGCATAGGGGAGAGGAAAAAAATTAAGAATTTCATATAAAGAATCCCCACCTCCCCCCTTCTGTGTGTGCATATGTATGTGGGGAAGGGGATATGTGTGTATGCAAGTGTAATCAGATGTGCATTCATGTGCGTGCACATGTGTGTAGAGACCACTGGGTGTCTCCTCATTTTATGAGACAGCATCTCACTGATTCAGTTAGACTGGCTGGCCTACAAAGGCCAAAGATGCTCCTGTCTCTACTCATCCCTACCCCGAGTACTGGACTTAAAGGTGTACCTGTCTCCACGCCAAATTTTTCACATGGGTGCTAGGATCTGAAATGAGGCCCTCATACTTGTACAGCACATGATAAATGAACAGAGAGTAGTCTCCCTTGGTTAGATGTAAGGAAAGAAATTTGACTGCCAACTAGGAGGCTCCTCAGGCTGCAGGATCATTTCTTTCCCAGCAGACAAGGATGGACATGAGATATGGGAACTGCTGAGTTCCCTTAAGGAGAAATTAGCAGTGGTTCTCAATCTTTTTTTGAATACAGTTTCTCATGTTGTATTGACCTCAACCATAAATTATTTCCGTTGCAACATCACAACTGTAATTTTGCCAGTGTTATGAATTGTAATGTAAATACCTCTGTTTTCCCGATGGTCTTAGGTGACCCTTGTGGAAGTGTCACCCCCTGAAGAGAGTGCAGCCCACACTTTGAGAACTACTGGTTTAGAGGCATAGTGCCCTGGGTAGACCCCAATGAGGAATCCTCATCTGTTCTATAGCAGCTTTCTTGGGATGAAGCATATGAGTCACTCTGGCCTCGATTCGTTTTCACATCTTTTCAGAATGATGAGCTACTTTTCTTTTCTTCTTTTATGTATTTATTTTCCGTTAAGCTACTTTTTCCCCATGCAAATGAATAATGGGTTCACAAGACCCCACCCCTCCCTGAGGTTCTACAGGCAGTTAATGGTTGCTGGGGAAAGGAAAGACATTCTTTACTTATGTAGCTACTGGTAAAATTGTCCATGCTCTTATAAATAACCCTTAACCCATGAAATCCTAGTGAATCTCGCTGGGTCACCACTAACAAAAAGAGGCATGAAAGTAAAACAGGAACTAGTTGGAAAGAGTTGGAGAGGGACAAGAGAAAGTAATGGAGGATGGATATGCTAAAATATATTATGTACATGTATAGAAATGTCATGTTGAAACCCGTTATTATATATAATTAATTTATTCTATTTGGGGAGGGGAGTGTTCAGGACAGGGTTTCTCTGTGTATAGCCTTGGCTGTCCTGGACTCTCTTTGTAGAGCAGGCTAGCCTCTAACTCACAGAGATCAGCTTGCCTCTGCTTCCTGAGTGCTGGGATTAAAGGTGTATGCTTTTCTACGCCCAGCTATTCTTTACTTTTTTTCTTAAGAATAAGGAAACTGTACTGTCATTTTGATATGCTTGTGCACTCCCATTAAAATGTGAAGAAAAGCAAGACTATGACACAGACTCTTAGAGTCTTTTCTCGTCCCTTTATTTTTTTCTTTTTCCTTTTCTTTTTTATAGGAAAAACATAGTAAAATCTGGTCACCTAAAGAAGCTAAACAAGAAAGAGGACCCAGGGTAAGATGATCAACCCTTACTTAGAAAGACAAATGGGATGGACATTGGAAGTAGGAGAAAACATGAAGCAGGATAGGAGCCTACCATAGAGGGCCTCTGAAAGACTCTACCTAGCATGGTAGTAAAGCAGATGCTGAGACTCATAACCAAACCTTGGGCAGAGTGCAGGGAATCATATGAGAGAAGAGAGAGTTAGTAAAACCTGGAGAGAACAGGAACTCCACAAGGACCAAATATATCTGGGCACAGGGGTTTGTCTGAGACTGATTCTCCAACCAAGGACCATGCATGGATATAACCTAGAACCCCTGCTTGGACGTACCCCATGGCAGCCTAATAAGGGGTATCCTAGTAAGGGGAACAGGGACTGTCTCTGGCATGAACTCTGTGGCTAACTCTTTGACCTCCCCCCCAACCCCCGTGGGAGGAGCAGCCTAGCTAAGCCACAGAGGAGCACATTGCAGCCAGTCCTGGTGAAACCTGATAAGCTATGGTCAGATGGAAAGGGAGGATGACTTCCCCTATCAGTGGACTTAGAGAGGGGCAGGGAGGAGATGAGGGAGGGAGGGTGTGATTGGGAGCAAATGAGGGAGGGGACTATAGCTGGGATACAAAGTAAATAAACTGTAATTAATATAAAAATAAAAAATTAATTAAAAAATTTTAATTATGAAAAAAATATTCATTATATGTTCCGATTGAAGCCCCCTCCCTCATTTCCTCCCCAGCCCACCCTCCTTCCCTGTTACTTCTTATCTCCTTCCACTATTCCACTGAAAGAGGGAGTTCTCCTCACCTGCCATCTGACCCTAGCTTATCAAATCTCATCAGGACTTGCCTAGATCCTCTTCTTCTGTGGCCTGACAAAGAGCAGGTAACAAAGTTCATGACAGATGTAACCCCTTCTCCCCTTACTTGGGCAGCCATATGGAGACTGAGCTGCCTATGGGCTAGATCTTCGCAGGGGTTCTAGGTCCTCTCCATGCGTGGTCCTTGGTTGGTGCGTCAATCTTTGCATGGGCACCTGGGCTCAGAACTTTTAGCTTTGTTGGTCTCCTTGAACTCCTGTCCCCTCCAGGTCCTTCCATCATCGCACCCTTTTTCCATAAGACTCCCTGAATTCTGCCCAAAGTTTATCTGTGAGTCTCAGCTTCTCATCTCTTTAATAACAACAGACATATTGCTTTTAGCATCTAACCATCACTACAGGCTACAACTGAGAGCCAAGATTTGTAAGGAGGAACTCCACTGGCTGAATGCCTAACAACCACCATTTCTGGGAGAGCAAAGAAATGGAATTAGGAAGGAGTATTTGAGCTCGGTGCAGTCCCAACCAAGATTTATATGATTACAGGGGCCTTCTGGACCTTTGTAAGCAAGCCCTGATGAGTTGTTCCAAATGCAGAGTCCTGCATTGATCAGTCTTTAGGAGGGGGCTGCCTAGGAAGGGGATCATGACCTCAAAGAAGTGGTTTTATTCTGTTATGAACAGTATCTAAAGGAAAACTGAATTGGAGGTTACCATTTGTCAGTATCTCCAGCAGCTGAAGAAATCAGCTTTTCAGTTCTGGGGAAGTGGTGGGTAGGGTGATTACTTGGAACTCTCATCCCTTCAACTCCTTATAAAAAGCTTTCTCATTCTTTAGCTCAAGACACAGCATTACTCTAGATGCAAATATAATGAGTTCCTATCTGGTGACTTATCAATGTCTTAAATCTGTTACTATCTAAATAAAGCTATAAAATAGAACTTGAATTTGGCCGTTTCACGTGAGGTGGCATTTCTGGAGCAAAATGCATACAGCAAGAGGGTCTTTGCAACAAAACAAATGACAGGGTGGGCAGGCGTTGAGCTGAGTAAGGCCCTGTGGACCATATCACTTGCTTCAGATCTTACTGTACGTGCAAGGAAAAACTGTTAATGAGAAAAGTTCCCTCTTTATTGTTTCTTGTGAGCCATGGAGAGCAACTTTTCCCTGAATTATCACATGGGTCACAAAGGCAAGCTCAGTCACGAGTTCCTGGAGTTTGAGTTCCGACCTGATGGAAAATTGCAATATGCCAACAACAGCAATTGCAAAAACTATGTCATGATTAGGAAAGAGGCTTATTGCATAAAAGTGTGATGAAAAAATTAGAGAGCATTATTGATGACAATGAAATCATCAAAGAAGATGATGCTCTGTGGCCCCCTCCTGACCGAGTAGCATGGCAGGAGCTTGAAATCATCATTGGAGATGAACACATTTCTTTTACAACATGAAAAATTGGTTCCTTTATTAATGTCAGCCAATCCACGGATCCAGAAGGCTTACGAGTGTTTTCTTATCTTGTCCAGGTCCTGAAGTGTTTAGTCTTTAGTCTTATTGGATTATACTTCAAGACTAAACCTATCTAGATTGGATACTGTGGACAGCAGGGGGTGGAAGTTTTTAGTTAACATAATTAGAATTTTTCTGTATATTGGAAAATTTTTATAAACAATAAATGATGGTCTTTAATTAAAAAAAAAGAAAAAAATTGTTAATGAATGGAGGAAAATGTCCTTACTTATTTTTTCCACCATGTAACCTATCTATCATTTGGAATGTTTATTTTTGTGCTGAAAACACATTAACAATTTATAAGAACACAATATTTGAAACTGGAGGTATATGCAGTAATTGAGTACCTGCCAGGCATTCAGAAAACCCTGGGTTTGATCTTCAGCACTACATACACTGGGAGTGGTGAGGCATTTCTGTAAGCCCAACACTTCAGACACAGAAGCAGAAATATCAGAAGTTCAAGATTATTCTCAATCCTCCTTCAAAACAGAAAAACAAAAATAATGACAATGACAAAAAAACAAACAAAAAAAAAAAACAAGTCAGTGACAAAGGCAAACAACAAAAATGGAAAAAAACTTCATAATTCTTACTGACAACTCTGGGTAGTAATCATTACAGAAACACGGGCAACCTATTGCAATTCTCAATAATTGAGCTGTGTTATGAAATGGAGCAATTTTCTTGAGACCTTCTGAACTTACAGAATGTTTGTGTTCACCACTTGCAAATTGCCTTGGGTGGGTCCTGCCAAGAAGGACAAGCCCAGACAGTGAATTCTTCTGTCTGATATTTGTGCAGCACAGGTGGTCTGTTGGTAACTAAGTAACTCAGCCACCACCCAGACCCCCATCCTAGACCCAGATATCCATGCTAGGGTCTAAAGTGTCTAATACTCAGTCCTGACTTTTCCGTGTTCTCAAAGAAGTAGCCTGATGGAGAGCTGACAATTGGCCTCTTAGCAGTGATTTACTTGAATCTCAAAAGATGTTTTTAAAACCCTAATTCCTAGCCTGGCATGGTAGCACTTGCCTTTAATCCCAGCACTCTAGAGGAAGAGAGCTCAAGGCCAGCCTGGTCTATAGAATGAGTTCCAGGACAGCCAGGGCTACATAGAGAAAGCCTGTCTCTAACAAACAAGCAAACAAACAAAACCTGACTTCTATCAACAAGTCTCATTGGAGCTTGCTCGATATTTAATTGAGACCTGAAGAGCACAGCATGGAGAATGCTTTGCTGGGGGTCGGATTCAGGCTCAGTGTGGGATGTGCTTTTTATTTTTGTCACCACTGCTTGATTTTATTTTAGAAAACACATTTTGTAACCCACAGAAAACATCTGCTGACCACATGAAAGCCAAACCCAAATCAAAGTGAATTAGAATAATTTTTTGTCTATCTTAGGGAATCATCATTAAAATTTAGGCAACAGTGAGAGATTTTTCCCCCCTCAATCTTTAGAAATAGATATTAACAGGAGTGACTCATTAACAAGACTCAGGTCTGGGGCTGGGGCCCTTGTGTGTTCTTCTATTCTTGCCAGCTTTCTGCTTCCTGAGGTAAGTGCAGGGTTCAAATCCCTCAAAATGCAAAATAATCTGTGTTAAGAAATAATAAATAATCATGTGTTTAAAAAACAAACATAGCTTTGATATTTTTAAGTGCTCTGGTGGAGGACCACCCAAGCCCTTGAGAAATAATGAGATCTAGCTTTTAGGATGCAGCATTATAATTATTCAGAGTACATTTGCATTCATTTACTCCTAATTTCATGAAGTTAATATCATATGATGTGATGATTATAACTTGGCTATCATGAGCAGGCAATGTCCATACCTGGTTCAGGTGATACCATCATATGTTGTTCCAAAAAGGTGTATGCAGGTAGGGGATGGTGGTTTGACTAAGAACAACATAAGTATTCCTTCCTCTTTCGAGCCCTTGGAACACAAAAAGGTGGAATTGACTCTATTTCTCCAATTATAGAGCTAAACTATATGTCAGGTAACCTTTCCAAGGAAGTGGAATCTGCAACTAGCCAGCTGCTTCAAGATTTGCTACAAATCCCTACAGTCCCAGAAAGCTAAGCAGGTAATAAACCAGCCACTTAGAAACATTAACTACCCACGCAGGACTGTGGGATGTATAAAACAGGAGAAAACCTAGCATCTCAGCCCTCATCTTGTTTCTGGATTTTGGCTGAAGGCACAGAGGTAAGTTGTAGTCTTTTGTGTTTTCTCTTAAGTTACCTTTAATTCAGGGAAGAGCCAAACATTACAGGGCAAACTTCCTCTCCTGTGAGGACAGCTATACATGAGGGTAAGACTATATACCCAGAGATTCACAACTTAACTTACTGTACCATGAAGAATGGAGCAACGCTAACACAGTGATACAACCGTTACACCCTGACATGGACTGCTTTGTTATGCATACCTCCTGTCTTCTATTGAAACCTGAATTTGGTGTCAAATCAAAGCCGAGCAGTCCCTGAATCTCGTTATTTCTTCCTCTTCCCAATGCAACCACACTGAAAAGAAAAAATCTGCTTGCTCTGTTTCTCACTGTTGCTTGTCTCTTTAATTGTGGGGCTATCAGGGCTACTTTTGCCTTAAAAACTCTAATAAAAGTAAGACAATGATAGGGAGTGAACCATGAGATGAAAGGTCATCTCCCAGAGTTCCTAGGAGTGGAAAATACCTTGGCCTTTCCATCAACAAGGACTAGCAATTAATGGGGTCCCAGAATCAGACTGCTCTCACCATCTAGTCCTGACACATTTTAATACATAGAAGCCCATATTTAACAGAGACTACAAGGCAGCAGACATCATTGAGGATAATAAGAGCAAGTACTGACTTTTACAGTCAACGTGATTGGAACTCTAGAAGAATCTCAGTGCTTCCTTCTTGTATTCTTTTTCTCTCTATATAAGGATGGTCAAGAACATAATTTGTTCCTTGGAGGCTCTTCTGCTATGAAATAGTGGCTCATTGGCTCCAACCTCTGACTCATACTTTGGTTTCAAGCTACCTTTGTTTAAAATTTGCTTCGGTGAAACCTCCCCCTTCCCTACTGCTCCTCCCCCAGTTCATTTTGCCTTTAGCTAAGGTCTTAGGCAGAAAGGAGATTTATTTAAGTGACAGAGCGGGAGGTTCAGTGTCTCACATCTGATGATGGCCTGCTTGCAAACAGACTCCTAAAATGATTGACACACGGTGAGAGATATGGAATGTAGCTATGTGTCTGTGTCTCCACTGGTCTCTCCTTAAAGTTTCCAAGATTCAGCCACGGGCCCCTATCTAGTAACTATCCAACCCCCTCAGAGGTCCCACTGCCAAAGACCAGAATGAGATTAAAAGTGAATCCATCCACCAAGTGTGGTGCTATGCATCTGTAAACCTGGCAGGTAGAGGTAGTGTGATCAGGAGTTGAAGGTTATATAGTGAGTTCAAGGCCAGCCTTGGGTGCATGAGACTCTGTCTCAAAGGGAAAAATCAAAGTAGACTCATAAATTCCATTACTTCATACTTCATTCAGGCACTAGGATTCCTATTTGGTTGCCTGGAGAAGGGAACTTGAAGTGAATGGAGGGTGAAGAAAAATGTCATTTTGTTGTTGTTGTTGTTGTTTTTGAAATAGGGTCTTATGTAGCCCAGGCTAGCCTGAAACTTGCTATATAGCCATAGATGACTTTGAATACCGGTCTTCCTGCCTCTACCTCCCAAATGAAATTACAGGCTTGTGCCACCATGCTCAGTTTATATGCTTTGTGTGCTCCAAGCAAATACCCTGCAAACGCAGGCAAGCACTCTACAAATGAGTTACATCCTCAGGCTGAGAACAGTCTTCCTTTTATCAAAGTGCTCTTTTTCTGATGATAAGCAATGGAGAGAAATAAGGAAAAACAGTAGGCAGTCTAACCATGAAGTATAGCATGTACAATATACTTGACAGAGTGGAAGCCTGCAGATGGAGAGGAGCGGGGTACCCAAGAGGCAAGGAGAGAGACCATCAGACCTGTGGGGCCTGATCTTTTCTAACCCATCCTTAATTTTAACTATGAAGGTTGGAATTATTTACACCAGTGTAAATTCTCAAACTGTGAGTTGTGAGGCCTTCAGGGGTCCCATACCAGACAATCCTGCATATCAGATATTTACATTACAATTCATTACAGTAACGAACTTACAGTTATGAAGTAGCAACAAAGTAACTTTATGATGGGGGTTTACTACAACATGAGGAGCTATATTAAAGAGTCTCAGCATTAGGCAGACTGAGAACCATTGATTTAGATTATTATGAAAAATAGGGGACATATTTTATACTAGGCAAAAAGGAGAAGTTCACTATGACTCCAAATTTATTCTCAAAATTTATGAATTTATAATATCATGGGATCTATATCTTTCTTTCTTTCTTTCTTTCTTTTTTGTCTTTTGTTTTCTGTTTTGTTTTGTTTTTTTGAGACAGGGTTTCTCTACATAGCCCTGGCTATTCTGGAACTCACACTGTATACAAGGCTGGCCTTAAACTCACAGATATCCACCTGCCTCTGCCTCCCTGAGTGCTGAGATTACAGGCATGAGCCACCACACCCGGCTCTAATTTTTTTCTTATGGGTAAATTATATTAATGGCTGTTAATGTGTTGAAATAAATTTTATTATGGTTTTCTTTTTTATTCCTTTTGCAATGCTAGTCAGTGACTGCAACAGTCTAGGGAAGGAAATTAGGTAAAGGTAGGCTATACCATATCTGAATTGTATGTGAGAACAGGAATGTTGATATCTGGGGAGACTGTCTAATCAGTAAATCACTTGCCATGCAAGCATGAGGGCAGGAGTCCAATCCCTACTATGTATGTAAAACTTGACATTGTGGAGGCTATGTGTAATCCAAGCACTCTAGAGCAAGAGAAAGACTGATCCCTGGGGCTTGCTGGCCAGCAAGTATAGCCTACTTGATAAGTTCCAAGCCAGTGAGAGATCTTGACTTTAAAAATAAGTGTACAGATTTAATGTGTCCGGTTTTATGTTGAAGTCTTTGTTCCACTTGGACTTTAGTTTTGTGCAGGGTGATAAGTATGTATCTATTTGAATTTTTCTGCATGTAGACATCCAGTTAGACCAGCACCATTTGTTGAAGATGCTGTCTTTTTTCCATTGAATGTTTTTTTATTTTTTGTCAATAATCAAGCGTCCATGGGTTTATGGTTTTATTTCTGGGTCTTCAATTCAATTCCATTGGTCCACCATTCTGTTTCTATGCCGGTACCATGCAGTTTTTATTACTGTTGCTCTATTGTACAACTTGAGATCTGGGATGGAGATACTTCCAGAAGATCTTTTATTATACAGTATTGTTTTAACTATTCTGTTTTGTGTTTGTTTGTTTGTTTTTCCATATGAAATTGAGAATTGTTCTTTCAAGGTCTGTAAAATATTGTGTTGGTATTTTGATGGGAATTGCTTTGAATCTGTAGATTGCTTTTGGTAAGATAGCAGCCATTTTTACTATGTTAATCCTGCCAAGCCATGAGCATGGGAGATCTTTCCATCTTATGATACCTTCTTCAATTTCTTTCTTCAGAGACTTGAAGGGTTTTTTGTTTTTGTTTTTGTTTTTGTTTTCATATGGGTCTTTCACGTGCTTGGTTAGAGTTACATCAAGGTACTTTATGTTATTTGTGGCTATTGTGAAGGGTGTTGGTTCCTTAATTTCGTTCTCAGCCCATTTGTCTTGTGTATGCAGAAGGGTTTCACACTGTGCCAAAATCCTTATGGAAGAAGAGGAAGATAGAAAGACTTGGAGGGGACAGGAACTCCTCAAGGAGAACAACAGAGGCAAAATACCTGGACCGGGGGCGGGGGCCTACAGAGACCAATACTCAAACTAAGGACCATGCATGGAGAGGACCTAGACCCCCTATTCAGAGGAAGTCCATTGGCTGCTCACTTTCCAAGTGTGTTCTCTAGTAAGATGATCAGGGCCTGTCTCTGACATGAACTCAGCGGCCAGCTCTTTTATCACCTCTCCCTCAGAGGTGCAGCCTTGCCAGGCCACAGAGGAAGATGATGCAATCAGCCTTGATGAGACCTGATAGGCTAAGGTCAGATAGAAGGGGAGGAGGTCCTCCCCTACCAGGGGACTAGGGAAAGGGTATATGGAGAGAAGAGGGAGGATGGATGGGACTGGGAGTAGATGAGGGAGGGGGCTGGAGTGGGGATACAAACTGAATACACTGAAATAAATAATATATAAATAAAAGTAAATTTAAAAAACACAAAAATACTTTTAAAAAGTGTACAATGCCTAAGAAGCAAACATAAAGGTGACTTCTACCCTCCACATACATATGCACACACAGGCACCTGCACATACACAATCTCACATCCACACATATACACAAAAGGGAAAAGGAAAGTAAAACATTTGTCATAAAACAGGGCATAGGCCCAGTAATGTCTCGGTAGGAAAGGAGAGCCGTTGAGCTGCTTGTACTTCACTCAGATGCACGAGAGCTGTGGAGTTTTGCTGAGCTCCAAGGTTGCAGACCAGAGCTGGAAACCACTATGAACCTCTCTTGTTTTCCATTATACAGATGAGAAAACTGAGACTCAAGGAAGTTATGCAATGTGTCACTAAAAATATATCACTCTGGCTTGATTACACTGCACTCTTTGAATGATCAGGAAGTTATAGAAGCAAATGTTTCACTATCATACTGTTTCCAAATTTACTATGTTGGTTCATGTTCACAAATCACTGAAGAACAAGAGAGTGATGTGTTAAGCATGTTACCCTGGGAATCTTGAATTCTCTTCACCTACATTTATGCTATCTCAAAACAGAAATTTGTCTTATCCCCTTGGAGATCACATGCTATTTAAGGAAAAGAGTTGGCCAAAGAATCAGAAAACATATAATGCGAAGAAAACAAAACAAAAAAACCCGCCTTATTCTGAAGGATAGCACCTTTTACATAACCATAAATCTATTACTAACTTCATTAGTCAGACTTCACTGAAATGAACTGCAACTTTTTTTAGCAATCAAGCCAGCCCCTATGAAACTGAGAATTGACATTCCAGTACAATTTCAAAAGGTCCAGGGGTGTATTTGTCCCCTAGCTAATTAAGTGACATTACTGTTTCCCATTTCTGTTTTTTTCTACCTGTGAAAGTGGCTTGGAAAGGTGGTTTTTGTTTTCTCAAAGTTGTTAGGAAGGTGAAATAATGCATAGTATATGTAAAGCTTTTGCACAACTCTAAGAGCTTCAATGGATATGAGAGGCTGTGATTATTACATGTGCACATAGGTTTTCCAAGCTTAAAGGAATGTGGTGATTTAAGGAGATGTCTGTGTTGGGGTTCACATGGACTCAGAACCTTGGCAACCATCAGGTGATTTTTTAGTGACTTGCTGATTAGTGTGAAGTAGTCTGCTTCCTCCCTCTGGGTGAAACCAGCAGGGAAGCCAGGGGTTTCTGGAACTTTCACGCAGATGTTTTCAGCATGTTTTCCATTTTATATCAAACCACAGTGGTCTTTCCATTTACCCCAAAGAATTGAAAAAATAGAAATGTTTCAAAGCAAAGCATTGAATACCCTCAGCCACAGAAAATATGCACAATGACTTGGAGAAGCTTCTCAATTCTTGAGACATTCCTTCCCAGACATATGGGGACTATTAATCTCTCTCATTTTCATTTAATTCTAAAAGAAAGAAAGAAAGAAAGAAAGAAAGAAAGAAAGAAAGAAAGAAAGAAAGAAAGAAAGAAAGAAAGAAAGAAAGAAAGAAAAAAGAAGGAAAAAAAGAAAGGAAGGAAGAAGGAAGAAACCCTGTTATGATTCCCCAATACAGGACCACCATAGCCATGTATGTTGGCTTGAACAGTCTCTGCCACCTGGGAGACTATACAACATATGAAATACTTCAATATTTCATTCAAAAAATTTCAAGAATAAAATCATGGTCAGGGGAGATAGCTCAACTGGAAAACATGAGAATCTGAGTTCGAGTTCCACACTCACATTAAAAGCTGGCCACAGTGGGTTGAAGAGATGGCTCAGTGGTCAAGAACACTAGCTACTCTTGCAGGGGACATAGATTTAATTCCTAGAATCCACATGGCAACTCACAACCCTCTGTAACTCCAATTCCAGGAGATCTAACACCTTCTTTTGACCTCCACAGTCATAACACACACACACACACACACACACACACACACACACACGCACACACGCACACACATACACACATACACACACACACACACACACAAATACATAGTGCACATGCAGGTAGAACACCCACATGCATAAAATAAAAATAAACAAACCCTAAAAATAAAAAAGAGCTGGACACAGAAGCATGTATCTATTATTCAAGCACTGAAGAGGTAGAAACAGTTATCCCTGGGTCTTGATGGCCAGGCAGCCTAACTTAATCATCAAGCTCCTGGCCAAGAAGAGGTCCCATATAATCCTCTGTTGGCTGGTTCCTGAGGAACAATACCCAAGGTTGACCTCTAGCTACTCCATGCACACCCCCCACACATAGGCACTTGCACAAACATACACATTCACACACATTGTAGGGATGGCGGCAAGGAACTGTTTTAGAAAACAGGCTTCTGCTAGGTAATTTGGAGAAAGAATCAAGGAAAGTGGAGATTTGTTTATGCTGTTGAGAAATGAGGGTAATTTTATTATTGGCATCTCCAATAGTGCTTGTAGGATTAAATTCAGACTAAAGCTATTATATTGGTAGAAAAACCAGTCACTCTCAGTAGCTGTAAAAGGGACATGTTTGATCATCTTGTTGCCTTATAATAGCCATATTTTGTCACACATAATACAAATCAATTTTGTATCTGACTTTACCCATCTTGGTAACAGAAGGGCTTTGTCTGGCATTTTGAAAGTCTGTAAAATATTTACATTCAGCAAGAGAATCCAAGCCCAGCTGTAGGTACCAGATCAACTTTATCGAGCAACAGCAAAGACAACTGATCATATTGGCAGGAGCTGCTACTGGTTCTTTTCATTTTCAGTATGCAAGAAATGACAGTCGACCAAGGCATCTTATTAAATTTGCAAAAGATACACACTCCAGTATCTACCCATGCCAATCCAGAAGCAGAACTTTGCTAGTCACTCCAGAAGCTTCTGTTTCAATAACAACCCTGAAAGCAGTCATTATGTTGACTTCTCTAGACAATGGATTCATGCTCATTTGTAAAAATTTGTTAAGTCTTTTAGATGTCTTTAAATGCGAGGGTTTCTGTCTATCCCTTTCATTTCTTATAGTAGATCTGCTGAAAATCAAAGCTATTGGAATTGTAAGATTAACCAGTGTTTGAATTCTGCTATTTCCTGTTTCTGCTCAGTTCAATACTGACCTTTGCCTTTTTTCTCTCTCCCAGTGACATCTGGATCCAGAGACCTAAGAATGGACCTGATTGCTTTCCACACCATGGCTTGGCAGGAATAACATAGTAAAAATGGCCATCTTACCAAAAGCAATCTACAGATTTAATGCAATTCCCATCAAATTGCCAACACAATTCTTTACAGACCTGGAAAAAAAATTCTCAACTTCGTATGGAATAACAAGAAACCGAGAATTGCTAAAACAATCCTCTACAATAAAAGATCTTCTGGAGGTATCTCCATCCCTGATCTCAAGCTGTACTATAGAGCAACAGTTATAAAAACTGCATGGTACTGGCATAGAAACAGAATGGTGGATCAATGGAATCGAACAGAAGACCCAGAAATAAACCCACACATTTACGGACACCTGATTTTTGACAAAGATGCCAAAACCATACAATGGAAAAAAGATAGCATCTTCAACAAATGGTGCTGGTCCAACTGGATGTCTACATGTAGAAAAATGAAAATAGATCCATACTTATCACCCTGCACAAAACTGAAGTCCAAGTGGATCAAAGACCTCAACATAAAACCAGACACATTAAATCGGCTAGAAAAAAAAGTGGGGAATACCCTAGAACTCATTGGTACAGGAGTAAACTTCCTGAACAGAACACCAACAGCACAGGCTCTAAGAGCAACAATCAAAAAATGGGACTTCATGAAATTGAAAAGCTTCTGTAAAGCAAAGGACACCATCATCAAAACAAAGCGACTGCCTACAGATTGGGAAAGAATCATCATCAACCCTTTATCTGACAGAGGACTCATATCCAATATATATAAAGAACTAAACAAGCTGAAAAGCATTAAACCAAGTAATCCACTTAAAAAATGGGGAACAGAGCTAAAGAGACAATTCTCTGTAGAGGAATATCGAATGGCAGAGAAGCACTTAAAGAAATGCTCAACCTCATTAGCCATTAGGGAAATGCATATCAAAACAACCCTGAGATTTCACCTTACACCCATCAGAATGGCCAAGATGAAAAACTCAAGGGACAACACATGCTGGAGAGGTTGTGGAGAAAGGGGAACCCTTCTCCACTGCTGGTGGGAATGTAAACTGGTACAACCACTTTGGAAATCAATCTGGCGCTTTCTCAGACAACTAGGAATAGCGCTTCCTCAAGATCCAGCCATACCACTCCTAGGCATATACCCAAAAGAGGCACAAGTACACAAAAAGGACATTTGCTCAACCATGTTTGTAGCAGCTTTATTTGTAATAGCCAGAAGCTGGAAACAACCCAGTTGCTCCTCAACTGAAGAATGGATGCAGAAACTGTGGTACATCTATACAATGGAGTATTACTCAGCAATGAAAAATAAGAAAATCATGAAATTTGCAGGTAAATGGTGGGAACTGGAAAGGATCATCCTGAGTGAGTTGTCCCAGAAGCAAAAAGACACGCATGGTATATACTCACTCATATAAACATACAATGTTGAATAAACCCACTAAAATCTGTACATCTAAACAAACTAAGCAAAAGAGAGGACCCTAACTGAAATGTTCAATCCCCATCCTGAAAGGAAAAGAGGATGGACATCAGAAGAAAAAGAAAATAGGAAACAACCTCAGAACCTGCTACAGAGGGCCTCTGAAAGCCAGAAGAAAACAGGAAACAACCTTGAAACCTGCCACAGAGGGCCTCTGAAAGCTTCTGCAGTATAGACTGTCAAAGCAGATGCTGAGCCTAATGGCCAACTGATGGGCAGAGTGAATGTAATTCTATGTAAGAAGTGGGAAATAGTAAGAGCTGAAGGGGATGGGAACTCCACAAGGAGAGCAACAGAACAAGATAATTTGAACACAGGGAACTTCCCAGAAAATCATACTCCAACCAAGGACTATTCGTGGAGATGACCTGGAACCCCTGCACAGGTGTAGCCCATGGCAGTTCAGTGTCCAAGTGGGTTACATAGTAATGGGAAGAGGGACTGCCTCTGACATAATATGATTGGCCTGCTCGTTGATCACTTCCCCCTGAGGGGGGAGCAGCCTTATCAGGCCACAGTAGAGGACAATGCAGCCACTTTTGATGAGAACTGATAAACTAAGATCAGAAAGAAGAGGAGAACCTCCCCTATCAGTGGACTTGGGGAGTGGCATGCATGCAGAAAGGGGAGGGAGGGTGGGATCGGGAGGGGAGGAGGGAGGGCTTATGGGGGGATACAAAATGAATAAAGTATAATTAATAAAAAAATAAAAAAACTGTAAAAAAATATATCAAAAAAAGAAACAAACTAAACAAAAGATTCAAGAGTCTGCAGCCAGTGTAACAAAGAATGCTGCTTTACAGTACACATATTCTTATATAAGTAGAAATGGTACACTCTCAACGATTTAAAAGTATAGTTTAATAAACCAGTAACAGTCATTTATTAGCACATCAGGTGCATAATTTTGTGTCCAGTATGCTTTTATATTTGGGGCAGTGCAGAAAGCTTACATCAGTATAAACACATGGGTGATGTGTTGTCCTTCATTGTTACCATGGCAACAATACCAGGTGATGGGGTGTTTTTTCAGCTCCATGAAACTGATGTAACACTGCCATATTATATACTCTACCACAGATCAAAGCATCATCATGTGGTGCATATCTTTAACTTCAAATTATGAAGAACATCATGAAGAAAATGAGAACAGTACTATGACAGGTATTGAGAAATAATGGTGCTACTTCATGGTAAGTACAGAACTGCATCCATATCATCTGGGAGCCCATTAGAAATGCAACCTCAGAAAGCCAAGCATGTCAGTGTATATTGTAATTCCAGAACTTGAGAGGGAACAACAGGCAGATTGATGGGTTTCCATTGGCCAGTAAGCCTGGCCTACTTTCCAAGTTCCAGGCCAGTGGGAAAACCTGCCTCAAAAACAAACAAACAAACAAACAAAAATGTAGATAGTACCTGTGGCGGTTTAAATGAGAATGATCCAAGTAGGTTCATATATTCAAATGTTTGATCTCTAGTTGATGGACTTCTTTGATCAGGAGGTATGGCCTTGTTGGAGATGGCATGTCTTTAAGGCTTCAAAAGCCCAAACCAGACCCTTTCTGTCTTCTCTCTCTCTCTCTCTCTCTCTCTCTCTCTCTCTCTCTCTCTTCCCTTATCCCTCCTCTCTCTGCTTCCAGCTTGTGTATCAGATATAAGCTTTCAGCTACATTTCCAGCACCATGCCTGTCTGCTGCCATGCTCCGTACCATGATGATGGTCTCTAACCTTATGGAACTCTAGGCAAGCTTCCAATTAAATGCTTTTATACATTACCTTGGTCAAGGTATCTCTTCTCAACAATAGAACTGTAACCATGACAGGGCCGGAAGAATTACATCAGAGATTGATCTCTGGACTCCATATGCATGTGTACACATGTATGAACACAGATATGAGCTTGCAAAAACAAACACACACACACAAAGGCAATCTCAGCAATCATATTAAGTAAATTAAAATCAATATCAGAAAGATAAATATCACATATTTTCTCTGACTGTGGTACCTAGATTTTTATAGATAACACAAAATCATATATGTGTATATTGCATGAAAGTTTTAGTGGAATTGTCTGATGAACAAAAGGGATTAGTAGGAGATGGGAAAACAATAAAAAGGAGAATAGTGAGGTATGAGGAAGAATATATTCAACATATAATATACGGTTGTTTGAAAATGTCTTATGTAATCCAATATTATGCACAATGAAAAAAATTTAATTATGCAATCTCAAGGTCCACCCTAGGACCACTGAGCTTAGGTCTGAAAAGTAACACAATCCCCTGGTGACTGACGTGTACCCAGAAACTTGTGTTTTCATATACCTCAAAACAGACACACAGGCATACACAAGCACATGCTCACACACGGAAAATATTATGAGCGCAGAACAAAGAGGGAAGGAATAGAGTATCCTGAACAAGGAGAGGGAGGGCAAGTGACAGGAATTGAGATCAGAAAGGGATCACACTGTAAGCTATGGGAAGAAGTTTGTATTGTTTTCTTCCTCAATGAAATGTGACACTTTAGACAGATTTGCACAGAATTATGTTTCCTGACAAGGAAGAGAACTTGCTTTTCCCAACTTCATTCTTGCTACTCTCAAGTTAGACCCTGAGACAACTTGGCTCCTTGCCAGTGCAGCCCTCTTCACAGTCTTAACAGCCTGGAGGAGTGGAGGCACATTCCTGTGACATAACCTGGGAATCCCTTGAAAGTCAGTCTGCCATGTCTCCTCACCGGAGGCTTTCTCTTTGTATCAGGAACCAGGACTGCCTCTTTCTCTTTTGAAATTAATGCCACTATTCTTCAAAGTGATTTGCTATTAAGTCACAGATAGTCAGCGTTTATTATTTTGTTGTATATTTCCAATACGATTACAGCAACTCCAGGCAATATGCTAAGCTGAAACAGGAAGCCTTCATCTTTTCTACTTCTAATTCATGATCCAGAGACCCTTCACATAAACTTCTATCTCCAAGTGAGTTCCCTAGTAATGGGAACATGGGGTGTCTCTGACATGAACTCAGTGGCTAGTTCTTTGATCACTTCCCCCTGAGGGGGGAGCAGCCTTACCAGGCCACAGAGGAAGACAATGCAGCCACTCATGATGAAACCTGATAGGCTAGGATCAGAGGGAAGGGGAGGAGGACCTCCTCTTTTAGTGGACTGGGGGAGGGGCAGGCATGGAGAAGAGGGAGGGAGGGCAGGATTGGGAGGTGGAAAGAGAGAGGGCTACAGATAGGATACAAACTGAATAAATTGCAATAAATAAAAAATATTTAAAAAAATAAAATGTCAAAAAATGTTTGCTCTCTTGCTTGTAGAGTTGAACACACTACCTTGTGCATGGAAAGAGCTCCCACTGAGCCCCAGCCATTAAGAATGCCCCTCTCACTCAACAACTGCTTCATATGTGCCTGTCCCTGTCTATCATCCAAGCCCCAGATCTATGCCTCCACAAGCACACAGCGAGAAGCTACCCACTTCTGTAATGTCAAGTCAAACCTGTTTATTTGAACTCTTTCCATTTAGCCAGCATATGTGCTACTCTTTCCAACCATTTACTCTCTACCAGTGGGAGGCCACCAAATGAAACTTTAGAATTCTCTTGGACAGCTTTTGCTTTATCTTGGCATTAGTACCAATTTTATTGCCATAACTCATGGTTTTTGTTTTTCCTTTGACTCTGCCACCTCACTAGCTCCTGCCAGGACTTGAAGGTGCACATTCCCCCAATGATCACAGGCTCTTCATAGCTATGTAGCACAATCCCTCAACTCTAGTTCCAGGAAAGTGAAGCAAACCCCTGAGTTCTTCCCAGGTTCCTTATTGTCTCTTGGACTCCATTCCTTAACTGCACAGCACTATACTCAAAAATAATACCTTTACAGCATATAAGATATAGGCTGCTGCCAAAAGCAATGCTTTATTCAAAACAGCAGCCCCATCTCAGTCAGTGCCAAACTCCCTAAAAGACCTCTTAAACTCCCTGAACTCTAGAAATACAAGCTTTTCACTGTATTTCTCTGCAGGCATATATTCTTTCAGGAAACTTAAACCCTGGTAGCTCCAGTGAACTCCTTCCAGCTGCTTAAACAATTTATTTTGAACATCAGCATTTATAATAGAGGAGACTGTTGGGCTGTGTTGGTACATACTTATACTTCCCAGTACTTAGGAGGTAAAGGAAGGCTGGCTAGGAGTTCAAGGTCAGCATAGAGTATCGTGATTTCAAGATCAACCTAAGCTCTATAGCAAGATTCTGTCAATATTAACAACAACAACAATAATAATAATAATGAAGGAAAAGGAACTAGAAAAAACATATATATAGTTGTAAAACCTGCAGCTATGTTTTTGGTGTTTTATTACTACTTAAAATGCCTTCCCTGCTCTATGTGTAAAATGCATGACTGGCATTTTTTTTAAATCCTGTATCTTTGCTACACAAGAAAAAGAAAGCAAAGAGTAAAATGACTCAGTGTTACAACAAAGCAGTGCATATTACCCTCAGGTCTTAACAGCCAATGTGTTTAATATTCAAGTAAATAAAATAATACTCAATAAAGTTTTCATTTCAACCATCTTTTAGCACTTTCCACAGATAAATGTTAAATGGTTATAACATTTCCTGGATCTTCTTTCCAAAAAACACTCTGGCCATTCAATTAGGATTCAATTTCTATGATATTTTTCATTTTCCATCAAGTTCAAAGGCAACATGGACATTTGAGATACCTTCATTATACATATTTTAGAACTACCTTCAGTTTTGAATTTGATTTTTTAAATTTAATAGTCTACCAGACAGTAGCCAATTTGGTCTTTCAATCTTAGCTTTTAGGGGAGATTGATCTGTATCAACTCTTCCTCCCCAAAAGAGAAAAGCATCATGATTGAGGATAAAAGAAACACTTAGATTGTGTATCAGGGCTTTCCTGCCTAGAGGTAGAAATGTGTCCTTACAGTGCATAAATTTCAGAAATAGCCAAGGAAACTGCTCTTATCTGTAGAAACTGCTCTTATCAGTAAAATGTGGTCTATAGACCAATTCCTATGTGAATTCTATTTTTGTTCCATCTGGAAGCTTAGAATGGATTTTTTTTAAGATTTAAAAAATTATGTATACGAACATTTGTGATGGCTATTCGTGGTTGTCAACTTGGATACATCTGGCATTAACTAAAATGCAAGCAGCTAGGTATACCATTAAGGAATTTTTTTTCTTAATTAAATCATTTGAGGTGGGAAGACCCACTTTGAATCCAGATCTTTTGAGGTGGCACACCTTCTGCTGGCAAACTACATAAGAACATGAGAGAAGGAAGCTTGCTCTTTGCCTGCTTGTTCTCACTCCTGATGACAAATCCATTCCTTCACTGGTATTAGAGCACATTGTTTCAGGATTCCTGCATATACTAAAGACCAGCCGAGACATCCAGCCTTGTGGACATTTTGTTGGTAGCTAGCCATTGTTGGACTAGCTGGACCACATCCTGTAAGTCACTCTAATAAATCTATTCCTCTGGAAAACCTTACATAATACAGTGTTTGTCTGCATGTATGTACAAGCAACAGAGCGTGTGCCTGGTACACCACCAGGATCCTCTGCAACCATAGTTACAAATAATTGTACACCATCAGTTGGGTGCTGGGAATTAAACCAGGACCCTCTGGGAAAACAGCTAGAGCTCTGAAGTGTTGAGCTGTTGCTACAGATCTGTGATAATTAATCTTGATTTAGAAATCACCTAGGAGACAAACTTCTGTGCCTGTCTCTGAGAGTGTTTCCACAGAGTTTTAACTGTAAATGATATCATCTATGGGCTGGAGACCTGGACTAAACAAAAAGGTGAAAGCAAGTTGAGCACCAGCACTCACCTGCTTCCTGACTATAGAGAGAATGTGAGCAGCTGCCTCACATTCCTGTTGTCATGAGGAATGATACTATAATACTATGTTCAAACTGCTAGCCAAAATAAGAACTTCCTTCCTTCTTTCCTTCTTTCCTTCTTTCCTTCCTTCCTTCCTTCCTTCCTTCCTTCCTTCCTTCCTTCCTTCCTTCCTTCCTTAAGCTGCTTTTTTGATACTTTTATCACAGTGATGACAAAAATAATTAGTATAGTCTTAAGTCATGACTGGCTTCAAGTTTCTCTGCAGCCATTTACAGATTCATATATATTCAGAGTCATGTTTCAGACTTTTAGGTGTTTTGGATTCAGGGTCTTGGTTTTGGTTTGGGAGGCAGTTTGTTATTTGGGAGCTTTTGTTTTATTTGTTTGTTTGTTTGCTTGTTTGTTTGTTTGTTTGTTTGAAAAGGGGTCTTGTGTAGCTCAGGCTGCCCTGGAACTTGCTATGAATTTGAGGACCACTTTGTTCTTATTTCTACTCCTTCTGTCTCCACCTCCTTGAATTACAGGCACGCAAACATGCCTCACTTCTTTTTAAATTATATTCTACTATGTTGTCATGTATATATGTATATGACAGAGTGTGTTTGGTGTACACACAAGTGTGTAGTGGTGTACACTTCTGTGTGCATGCACATAGGCCAGAGAAGGAAGTCAGGTGTCCTGCTCTATCACTCAGTGCCCTATTCAGTCTCTCTCTGAATCTGGAGCTAAACTATCAGCTAACAAGCACCAGAAATCCTCTTGTCTCTGTCCACATGCCTAGTGTTTCAATTATATGCATCTGTTTACCCAAGCTCAGGATTTTTATAAAGGTGCTAGGGACTTGAACTCAAGTTCTCATTCTTACGGAGCAAACACTGTTACTTACTCAGCCATCTCTCTAGCCCTGTGGAATTAACCTTTTTCAGGGGAGGCAAAACAATGCTGTAAGTGCCACAATAAGAAATCAGCCTTCTCATGCAAGGGTGGTTCAACATACGGAAATCCATCAATGTAATCCACCACATAAACAAACTGAAGGAGAAAAACCACATGATCATCTCCTTAGATGCTGAAAAAGCATTTGACAAAGTCCAACACCCATTCATGTTTAAAGTCTTGGAGAGATCAGGAATACAAGGCACATACCTAAACATAGTAAAGGCAATATACAGCAAGCCTATAGCCAACATCAAACTCAATGGACAGAAACTTAAATCAATCCCACTGAAATCAGGGACAAGACAAGGATGCAGACTCTCTCCCTACCTCTTCAACATAGTACTTGAAGTCCTAGCCAGAGCAATAAGACAACTAAAGGAGATCAAGGGGATACAGATCGGAAAGGAAGAGGTCAAAGTGTCACTATTCGCAGATGATATGATAATATATATCAGCGACCCCAAGAATTCAACCAGAGAACTCCTCCAGTTGATAAACACCTTCAGCAAAGTGGCAGGATACAAAATCAACTCAAAAAAATCAGAAGCCCTCCTGTATACCAAAGACAAAAGGGCCGAGAAAGAAATTAGGGAAACAACACCCTTCACAATAGCCACTAATAACATAAAGTACCTTGGGGTGACACTAACCAAGCAAGTGAAAGACCTGTTTGAGAAAAACTTCAAGTCTCTGAAGAAAGAAATCGAAGAAGATCTCAGAAGATGGAAAGATCTCCCGTGCTCATGGATTGGTAGGATTAACATTGTGAAAATGGCCATCCTGCCAAAAGCAATCTACAGATTCAATGCAATTCCCATCAAAATACCAACTCAATTCTTTACAGACCTTGAAAAAAAGATTCTCAGCTTCATATGGAGAAACAAAAAACCCAGAATCTCCAAAACAATCCTGTACAACAACAGATCATCTGGAGGTATCTCCATCCCCGATCTCAAGTTGTACTACAGAGCAATAGTAATAAAAACTGCATGGTATTGGCATAAAAACAGAAAGGAGGATCAATGGAACCGCATAGAAGACCCAGAAATAAACCCACACACCTAGGAATACTCGATTTTTGACAAAGAAGCCAAAACCATTCAATGGAAAAAAGATAGCATCTTCAACAAATGGTGCTGGTCCAACTGGATGTCCACATGCAGAAAAATGAAAATAGATCTATATTTATCACCCTGCACAAAACTAAAGTCCAAGTGGATCAAAGACCTCAACATAAAACCAGATACTCTAAATCTGTTAGAAGAAAAAGTGGGGAACAGCCTAGAACTTATTGGCACAGGAGACAACTTCCTGAACAGAACACCAACAGCACAGGCTCTAAGAGCAACAATCAATAAATGGGACCTCATGAAACTGAAAAGCTTCTGTAAAGCAAAAGACACTGTCATCAAAACAAAACGCCTGCCTACAGATTGGGAAAGAATCTTCACTAACCCTTTATCTGACAGAGGACTAATATCGAGTATATACAAAGAACTAAAGAAGCTGAAAAGCAGCAAACAAAGTAATCCAATTAAAAAATGGGGAACAGAGCTAAACAGAGAATTCTCGAAAGAGGAATATCGAATGGCAGAGAAACACTTAAAGAAATGCTCATCCTCATTAGCCATCAGGGAAATGCAAATCAAAACGACCCTGAGATATCACCTTACACCCATCAGAATGGCCAAAATGAAAAACTCAAGGGACAACACATGCTGGAGAGGTTGTGGAGAAAGGGGAACCCTCCTCCATTGCTGGTGGGAATGTAAACTGGTTCAACCACTCTGGAAATCTATCTGGCGCTTTCTAAGACAATAGGAATAGTGCTTCCTCAAGACCCAGCTATACCACTGCTAGGTATATACCCAAAGTTTGCTCAAGTACACAAAAGAGATATTTGCTCATATTTGATATGTTTGTAGCAGCTTTATTTGTAATAGCCAGAACCTGGAAACAACCCAGATGTCCATCAACGGAGGAATGGGTACAGAAATTGTGGTATTTTTACACAATGGAATACTACTCAGCAATCAAAAAGGAGGAAATCATGAAATTTGCAGGCAAATGGTGGGACCTAGAAAAGATCATCCTGAGTGAAATATCCCAGAAGGATAAAGACAAACACGGTATATACTCACTTATATAGACCTATAAGATATGATAAACATAATGAAATCTATACACCTAAAAAAGATAATCAAGAGAGCAGACATGGGGTAAGATTATCAATCCTCGTTTTGAAAGACAGATGGGATGCACATTAAACATTGACAGGAGTCTACTGAGCGCATTTGAAAAACTCTAACTAGCAGTGTTTTCAAAGCAAAGACTCATGACCAAACCTTTGGCAGAGTACAGGGAATCATAAGAAAGAAGGGGAGTTAGTCTGATGAGGAAAGGATAGGAGCTCCACAAGGACCAAACATATCTGGGCACAGGGTCTTTTCTGAGACTGACATGCAACCAAGGACCATGTATGAATGTAACCTAGAACCTCTGCTCAGATGTAGCCTGTGGTAGCTCAGTAACCAATTGGTTTCCCATAGTGAGGGGAACAAGTACTATTTCTAACAGGAACTCAATGACTGGCTCTTTGGCCTCCCCACCCCCCAAGGGAGGAGCAGTCCTATTAGGCTACAGAGGAGAGCTTTGCAGCCAGTCCTGAAGATACCTGATAAAACAGGATCGGATGAATGGGGAGGAGGTTCCCCCTATCAGTGGACTTGGCAAGGGGCACGGTGGAGATGAGGGAGGGACTGGGAGGGAATGAGGGATAGGGACACGGCTGGGGTACAGAGTTAATAAAATGTAACTGATAAGAAAAAAATAAAATTAAAAAAAATAAAAAAAAAAGAAATCAGCCTTCTATAGCTGTAAGGTCTCTGTCTTGTCACTGTCCTATTATTGTGAAGAGACACCATGACCATGACAAGCATTTAACTGGGGCTGGCTACAGTTTCAGAGGTTTAATCCATTATCATCATGGTGGGGAGCACAGTGTCATACAGGCAGACATGGTTCTGGAGAAGTAACAGAGGATTCTACATCCAGATTGGTAGGCAGCAGGAAGGGAGAGACACTGGGCCTGCCTTGAAGATTTGAAACCTCAAAACCCTCCCCCAGTGATACACTTGCTCCAAAAGACCACAGTTATTCCAACAAGGCCACACCTCTGATTCCCTGTCAAGTAGTACTACTCAATAATCACCACATATTCAAATAGATGAGCTTACGGTGGTCATTCTTATTCAAACCATCTCAGTACTCATCTATGAATTCAGTGACCTGTGGATGAAAAATACTCAAAAAGATGTATACGTCCTGAACTTCTTGTTGTTGTTATTATTAGCATTGTGCCCTAAAATAACAATATAGCAATTATTTATATAGTAGCTACATTATATTTTGTACTATTAAAAAGCTAGAGATGGCTTAAAGAGGCAGTATATAGGTTTTATGATAATACACACCATTTTTTATAAGGAATTTGTGCATCCGTAAGGATTTTGATATCCATGAGGGATCTTAGACCCAATCCTCTACAGAAGTCAAAGGACCACCACATGTCCTACTGCCTTCTAACAGAGAACAGGAGGTTCTTCTTGCTCCACCTTCAATAGTATCCAGATTGAGATGCAGGCTCCAGTGTTGTCAGCCTTTCTCCTCCACCAGAACCCCCATGGATTACTCCGCAGAAGTCTCAGCATCTACTGATAATCACTGTCTGGATTCATGACATCTCCAGGAGTCACAAAAACAAAGCCACGTACGCATGTATGAATGCATGTATGAATCTTGCATTTCTTAGCTGCAGCCAGTCTATGAGCATGCTCTCAGCCACCATTTGGCAGTGCTGCAATATGCTATTAATTAATAACTAATCAAGAAAATGCCTTGCAGCTGGTTCTTATGGAGGTATTTTCTCAGCTAAGGTTACCCTTTCAGATACCTCTAGTTTGTGTGTAGAGTTGACATAGACTAGCCAGCACAGTTGTTTTGCTTTGCTGAGACAAGGTCTCCTATATCGGAGGCTGTCCTGGAACTAGCCATGTAGGTGTATATAACCCTGAACTTCTGATCCAACCTAGTATATGGATTACACACATGTATCAGCATGCCAGGTTTATGCGGTGCTGGAGATCAAACGAAAGGTTTGATGCACTTTTGGAAATTACTCTACTGTCTGAACTACATGCCCAGCCCACCAGACTTTCTCTTATCCCCCTTCATCTCTATTAATCTTAATCACTACTGTTTTAGCTTTTTTGAGGCAGACATAAATAAACATCTATTTATCCCAGATAGAGAATCAATGACAGACCCAAGAAACAATGATTTTGATTGGGTTGCCTTACGGGAGCATGAACAACTTACTAGAGGCATCACCATCACAGATGTCTCTCTCTCCTAGCAACCATTAACTGCCCATGTATGCTCAGGGAGGGGTGGACTCTTATGAGCACTACTTCCTGTGCTCTCCTCACCCTCCATGACCAATCTTTGAGGATCTTATGTGTCTTAACACAGCTGCTCGGAGTTCAGTGGAACAACCATCCTACAATGCCTGGAAGAGAACATTCCACAACAGCAATTTTCTTTCATTATTTTTACATTGTCTTCCTTGATTTTCCAAACTCTCTTTCACACTGCTCCTCTTCCTCTCTAGTCTCTCTGTAAAAATCATCCCTTTGTAGACCATGCTATCTTTAAACTCACAGAGATAAGCCTGCCTCTGCCTCCCACGTGCTGGGGCTAAAGGTGTGTGCCACTACCACCTGGCTGAGTCTTTTTTTTTTAACCAGGTCTGTGGAATATATTTCTAATTGTCTTTTAAACCTGGAGAGGTCACTACAATTTGATGAAGCCTCAAGCTCCAGATAAGAACCTTGGCTCTGATGTTTATCAGCAATGACATCTTGGGCCAGGCATTTCACTCCTCTATAGAGTTAAGCAACAACATCTCACCTCTTAGAGTGGCTATGAGAAGAGAATATTATCTTAGTTCAGTAAAACCCTTGGAGAGTAAACAACATAACTCACACTGTGTGCTGTTGCTATTGTTTGGTTCTTAGGTTATTATTGTTATCTATGTTGTTGCTGCTAAGCAACCCACCTGACTCCAGCACTTCCAGCATTATTTGCTCAGCCAGTAGGAATGAAGACAGGAAAACATCTCTCTGAGCCATCATATAAGAAATGAGCGTATCTGGAGGCCATGCAACAATTTTCATGACCTCCTGGAGTGTCATAGCTTATAAGATGCAAGGCCCAGAATTTGACTCCAAGTCAGATTCTGAAGCCTAAGCCTTTTCTATAATGATACAAAGATCCTTGAAAACTTAGCATGTTTATATTCAATATGTTTAGCCTTTTTGGCAACTCAAATCTGGGGCAATCAACAATCCCAGTGAGCATCAGATTGAAATGCAAAAAAAAAAAAAAAAATAATAAAAAAATAAAAAAAAAAAAAAGACAGGGAAGCTTTGGGGATAAGCCCAAAAGCTGCAGTTAAACTTATAGAAGATCTGCATCATATAGAATATTTGGATATTTTCTTCTTGTAAAATCAAAACCCAGCCTTTTCTACTACCTACAAAGATAAATAACTTTGGTCTCAGTTACCTACAGAATTGTCCTATTTTGATCACTTGGACATCAAACAGCAATAAGAACAATTTCTGGCCATATAATGATAGTCATATCCAGCTTCTTCGATGAGAAATCGGCTACCCCTGCCATTGTCATTATTTGTTTTTTAATAACCTTTTCTTGCCAGCATGGGTGGCCCTACTATATTCATTTTCATGCAAGAATTCATTATTTCTATCCAAATAAAAAAATAGGTGAAGGGGATATTTTGTTTTGTTCAAACTTTAAAACTCTAGCACAAATAAGTGGAAATAAATTGTGGTGGTTAAAATGGTTTGGCTGTGATGCCAGCACTTGGGAGACAAAGGAGGGAAGATCACTCTGAATTGGAGATAGTTCAGATATCTCAGAGGAGAAACTGAACAGACACATGAGATGATTAGGAACACTAAAATGAATGTGCAAGTTGGAGATCTAACTGGCCTCTCCCACAGTGGGAGACAGAGGTCATTTGGATGTCCACAGGACAGGATATACATTGCTACTGATCATCTATAACTTTCAGAGTCATAAAGTCATTCAAAAATAACCAAAGGCTAGGAGCAAAAAAAACAAATGTGTAGGATATAAACAGTGCATTGCTTTTAATTAAAGTGCAAATGTTTCCCTATGCAGGCCAGGCTGTTCAACATTTTTTGAACTAACTTTTCCCATTGGCATCACTATGTTTCAGATCTTACATGGCTGTGGGATGAAGTCTCAGAGGGATTATAGAAAACAGGAGGCTAAAAAGAACATGTCATTTTCATAAGCTTTTTATGTAAGAAAGCATTAACAGAATTTTTTCAATAAACACTTGTTTTTATATGTATTATTATGCAGAATAATAGACTATACAAAGTACATACTTCATTAGTATCTTAAACTGAAGGATTAGCTTCTATTTGGGACCACCCTTCATTCTAAAACCAACATTAGCTTTGATGGTGTGCCATAGTGTAGTGTTGTAGAAAGAGCACTGGACCGGGAGTCCAAAGTTCTGCTTGCCATGTTGATTTTTCCACTCGTATAAAAATACTACCATCCCTACTGACATCTAACATGGCAGGCCCTTACCTTGTGCCAGGTGTCATATTAAGGACCAGCAGATACTGACTCACTTCAAAATGAATCTAGGATCTTCCTCCCGTGTCTTGGTTGAAGAAGGTTAGAAACAGAAATTTAACTGATTATACAGCTACCAAGACTAGGCTTGGATCTCAGTTATACCTTTATTAAAATGCCCCAAATTATTATCTGTTATAGGGAGCAGGTTTCTCTCAGTTCTCCCCTTCCCAAAGGAAAGCACTGAGCTGAGAGACAGACATTTTAAGCTGAAGTAAGGAAAACATACACACCAAAGGAAGAATGGAGTAGGCTGTCCTCAAATGGGAATTGTTGGGTTCCTTACTGTGAATTTTGTAAAAGTTTTTAATGCATATTTATGAGCTCGATGGCATATTCATGGAGGTAAAATGACTCTTTCCCCCTTTCTAATCACGATGGACCAGATTTCCCTTTCAGAGCATTTCTTCCCACCATTCAAACCACAATACAAATGATACTGTAGTGAAGTCAGGATCTTTTGGGGAGGCTGACCCTTTGTTGGCATGCCTGTGTGGCACTTGGGAAATTGCCCAGGGGCCTGCTTTTCTGGTGAAGAGGGAAGAACCTAACTGCAGCTGAAGGGTATTTACAAAGAGTATCCTGACTCACAGGAGACTAGGCCATAGATAACAGCTGCAATTTCTTTGGTTACCTCAGGCCTAACTTCTGTCCTAACCAGGAAAACATAGCTTGCAATCTATAGCTGTTGTTCTCCTTGGTTCCAGTTTGTCTGGCTCCTTACCTACCTTATCTCAGATTCACAGGTCTCATCTAGCTATGAGAGATTTTTGTCAAAAAAAAAAAAAGAAAAGAAAAGAAAAAGAAAGAGAGAGAGAGAAAGTCAAAACAGAGGTGAAAAATACCAGCTAAAGTGGTTATCTTCTTCCTCTGTGGGTTGTTTACCAAAACTTATAACGCATTATTTCTCAGTTCTACAACATCTGTGATTAAGAACAGGAAACAGGGCCCACTTAACCTTGGCTAAGTTTGAGTTGGATGAAAAGGTAATTATTGTTGATTACCATAAATGGCAGACTTGGACTCATCTCCTTTAAAGGTGATATTGAGAATCTATTTCTGCTCACACTCAAGTTAGAACAGAATCTTTCTAAATGCTTTACACACTAAAAATGTTTCCATTGACCTTTGGAGACTCATGAAGAAAGGTATCATTGAATTATTCACCTTTACCTAGCCAAAGTTTGGGCATAGTGCATTGACTTTTATGAAAGAAGGGGGAGATAGAGAGACCTGGAGGGAACAGAAGCCCCAAAAGGGGACCAACAGAGCCAAAAACTCTGAGCCCTTGGGGCCCTGCAGAGACTGATACCCCAACCAAGGGCCATACATGGAGAGGACCTAAAACCCCTGCTCAGATGCAACCCATAGACTCAGGCACCACATGGGGTCCCTGGTAAGGGGAGCAGGGGCTGTCTCTAGCATGAACTCAGTAGCAGGCTCTCTGATAACCATCCTCCGGTGGGGGTGCAGCCTTGCCAGGCCACAGAGGAAGACAAGACAGACAGTCTTGCTGAGACCTAGGGTCAGACAGAACGGGAGGAAGACCTCCCCTATCAACTGACTAGGGGAGGGGCATAGGGGGAAAAGAGGGAAGAAGGGTGGGATTGGGAGGAGATGGGGGAGGGGCCACAGCCAGGATACAAAGTGAATAAATTGTAATAAATAATAAATTAAAAAATAACACAAAAATGTCAAGCAAAGTCATATATTCCCATTAGGCCTAAATGGATGTTAGTTATAGTAATGAAGCTGGTAAGTTCTCTACCACTACGCTACATGCTAGGCCTTTTTAAAATTTTCTTTTTATAAAATGAAATTATGTTGCTCAGGCTGGCCTCATTGTAGGCCAAACATGACTTGAACTCTCAAATCTCTTGCCTTTGTCTCCTGAATAGCTAGACCTGCCCAGATTTACGGTGTTTTATATAGATTTTAAAGATTTCCAAGCACAAACAGCCATTTAAAATGTTTTCATGATGTTAATTATAAATGTGGGATAATTAATTTTCATAAGCCAACAAAAGTCTTTAATGTGAGCAAAATGCTATTAATTTTTTTTTGTTTGGAAAAGGTGGCATAACTATTATCACATTGTGTTTCTAACAGAAACTCATAGTTACATAAATTTTTATCCAACACATTTGACAAAGGAAGGAAATATTGGAATTTACATATATCATAAATCTGTCCTGTGGTAAATTTATGGTGTACTTTGTTGAAAACAGAACGTAAGAGATATATCTTTCCATTCTCACACCATAAAACCAACACCATAGGTCTACACGTTCAGTAAAATAAAAATTTCACCTAGACAATGAGAGGGGGAAAAGTCTGGGTTCCATTCCTGTTGGCACTGTTTTTAAACTCTACTTTATTTAGGCTTCCTTATGCCTCTACCTTCCTTCCAATTCCCCCAATCCTAGGTATGAGAGAAAGGTTAGAAGGGAAAGGGGACATAGACCTCTTTAGACTTAGTTCTGGCTGGTTAGGGTCACTGGGTTCTTTTGGAGCAATACCCATTTCAGTTGTCAGGATATCTAGCAGTCCAGTAACAGCAAACAGCAGATAGCAGCAGCTGAATGAAGAGCCTTCTTCTTCTTCTTCTTCCCTTTCTCCTTGAAGCCTTCAGTCTCTGAGCTCTCATATTTATACTCTCCCAGAGTCCTCAGAATTCCACTAAATCCACCTGGCAAAGATCACGGACCTCTTAGAGCCTACACAAGGCTGTTACCAGCTGGCAAAGACCATGCCTCACAGGAGGCAATTATTAGCTGTGGGCAAACCGAAAGCAACTCCATATTCCACAGTTGTGATTAAAACAAAAACATGTTTGTTTGTTGTTGTTTTTTTGTTTTAAAAAAAGTTTTTTCTGAATTTTTTTAAAGAAACCAAAATTTCCCTTGGTTACTCGTGTAGGATAGATAAATGGATGTGCTTTAATAAAATAGCTGATGATCCATCTGAAAAAGAACAAGTACCCTGGTGTGTTCAACTTGACTATGAGGAACTTGGGAGCTCACATAATCAGTAAGATTTATGCTAAATAGTCTTAAAGGGGATTTCCCTTCCAGATCCTGCTATAAGATGCAATTCAGTGTTTGGATGAAAATGATTTGACTAGTATGCAAAAGTGTTTTGTTGCAGAGAGGGGGTCCCCAGAGTCAAGGAAGTCTCTGGAAGGTGATCTTAGGAAATAGAGGAACAGGAGGAAGACTGGGTGAGTTCTCACATTTTTCTAGGTGAAGCCTGGAAGTCCCACTGAGAAACTCAGGCAAACAGGGCTTAACATGCTCCTGAGCTCTCCCCACAAAAGGGGACTGAGCTCTCATGTTTAATCACCAAATCTCTGTCCACCGTGGGGTTGGAGCTGCCATCAAAGACTAGACTTGGACACAGTTGCAAGTACTCAAGGTAAACTGTTGGATATTCACAGGAAAATGCCATAAAGGCATATGTGAGACAATAACACTGTCTACAACAAGATGCTTAAAAGTCCCTTGTGTGAAACTAAGCCTTCAAATATTACAGTGCATTTTGTTTTGCTGATTAACATAAACTGGGATGTTCAGGCATTGGTGCTGTTCTGGTTACAGCAATAGCAATATTCACATCAAGGCATAGACGGAGTGGTAGTAATAAAGGAACATAGACATAATTACAGAGCTTCAGATAAATTATGAATATAGTGGTATAGGTTTTTTTAAGATTTATTTATTTGTTATGTATACAGTTTTCTGCCTGCAGACCAGAAGAGGGCACCAGATCTCACTATATATGGTTATGAGCCACCACGTGGTTGCTGGGAAATGAACTCAGGACTTCTGGAAGAACAACCAGTGGTTTTAACCTCTGAGCCATCTTTCCTGCCCAGTGGTGTAGATATATTGAGAGAGGTAGATTTACAGACCTATAGGTAATTATGGATCTTGTGGCAGAGATAAAGAAGTGACGTGGGGTATGATTAGATGTATAGCTATAATGTATAATATACAGATGTATAAATATAATGATGTAGAAATATTGGCATGATATAAACAACTATGATGATTATATAGATAGAAGTATAGTCACAGATGTATATTTCTCTGTATGTATATAGGTAGCTATAGCTAGATTCATCCACAGATGTAGGTGTATAAGTAGAGATACAGATATTGATATACTCCTAGCCACCCAATCACCAAGCATTTGCTCCTTGTTTATACAATGGCCTTCCTCTTGCTCATTCCTCATCAGTTCCTTGACCTGACTTGAGTTTAAACATTTATGTCTTGGACTTCTATCATCACAAATTTACACAACTGAATGACTATCATCCTTAAGTGTATTAATTCCACATTCCTGGAGATGAATAGTAAAAGCCGTGTAACCACTTCGGTCTAATCACTACAGAGCAGTTACCCGTGTGTACCTACAAACCACTACTTTTGCTGGGGCAGCGTTGAGGGTATATGATCTCACTCTCTAGCCCTGGATGGTTGGAACTTGCTGTATAGAACATGCTGGCTTCAAACTTGTGGCAATCCAGAATGGTGAAATTACAAGTATGAGCTACTGTGCCTCGCTACAAACTACTATTGAAAACACTACTTCAGTGGGATTAGAGGGGCTAATGAATATGAATGTTCATTCATTCATTCACTAAATAAACATTCTCTGTTGAAATTAAACTGATTTTGTTAATTTCAAATACAATTGGGGAAACCATAATTGATTTTTTTCGCCACTTTTTGGTGAAAGAAAAAGAATCACAGAAATTTGGAAGGAGCTGTCTATTGATCCAGAATCCTTAGCAAATATGTATAGTGTGTGTGTGTGTGTGTGTGTGTGTGTGTGTGTGTGTGTGTGTGTG
>NW_026592481.1:629667-705610 GCF_907164565.1 Psammomys obesus | reverse complement strand
GTGTGTGTGTGTGTGTGTGTGTGTGTGTGTGTGTGTGTGTGTGTGTGTTGAGAGAGAGAGAGAGAGAGAGAGAGAGAGAGAGAGAGAGCAAAGGAAATGAACTGGCTCTTCCAAGTCAAGAAAATTGACATAGGCCTCAATTAAATCCTGATTCCCACAATTGTCTGTTGTACTCAAGAGCAGCACAAGTTCTGTGTGTCAGAACATGTTTGCAACAAGTTACCTAAGAGAAGGCAATTTGCAGGATTTCCTATTTTTCTCCTTTCTAAATGAAGTCATGCTAAAAAATAGTTCTTGAAAGTAAAGGATAAAATGGGGACAAACACTTAAATGTATGAAACACAAAGGAGTGAGCCTCTTCCTTACTCGTTTCCAAGGCACCCTGAAGCACTTCTGTTAACACTTATGCCATGAATTCTAATAATGTGTTTGCATTTCTGTCACCCAGGGCAAGGGATTATATCTTATTCATCTTTATATCCCACCCAAACAGTGTCCAGCACAGGATTAGCGAGGGGACAATTAATATGAGAGCTAAATGCCTATATGAGAATTTTTTGAAAATAGGAATGTTATTTTTAAAAATTGTTTTATTTGGGTAAATTTTGATATTTTAAATGTTTTGAAAAGATCCCAAATGTCAAGCCAACTTGCACAGCACACAAAACATTTCTCCCGCAAATGTTTCCAAGCCAAGCTGAAGTGACTCAGGGTTAGCAGTCTTTACTAAGACTTGTCAGAACTAGGTTGCCTGACCCTAGCTGTCACAGATCGTCATATAGGATTTCCACAGTAAAACATAGACAGACGAGCCTTGCAGCAGGAGGCCAAGTTTCTACATTCAGCTGGAAGAAGGAAAATAGCAAGGGATGTTTCTGCACAACAAGGGATGAAGTAAGTATACAGGATGAACCAGGCCCATAATACACCCCCCTCACTTCCCCCAAGACAAAAACCAAGCCACTGCTTATTGAGAGTCTCCAGTTGAGAACTTACATATTCAGTCCAAAACCAAGAAAGCTACCAGGCAGGCAGTAAGATTTTGTTCACAAATAAGAAAATCTTTCTATTTAATAGTGACAAAATAAAAAATTGACATTTTACACATAATAACCAGGTAATTTAATTACAAAAATTTAAAAAAAAATGCAGGGCTGGGAAGATGGTTCAATGAAGTACTTCCTGTGCAAGCATGAGAACAGATTACCCACATTCACATTTAAAAACTATGCACAGTAGCATTAAAAAAAAAAAAAAAACCAATCACGGGAAATGCAGAGACAGGGGATTCCTGAAGCTTACTGGAACACTAACCAAGCTGAATCTTTAAGCTCCAGGTTCAGTGAGAGAACTTGTCTCACAAATTTGCCTTGTCCAGCCTGGATATGAGAGCTTAGCCTTGTCTTACTGTATTTTGTTTTGTCCTGTTTGGCTGTCTTCTCTTGGAGGCCTGTTCTTTTCTGAACAGGAAACAGAGGGGGAGTAGAACTGGAGGAGAGGATAGAGGAGAGCTAGGAGGAATGGAGGGAAGAGAAACTGGTTGGGATGTATTGCATGTAAAAAGATTAAAATCAAATAAAAATAAATGTGTAAATAAATAGTGGAGAGTAATTGAGCAAGACACACAGTGTTGACATCTATCATGCATGCACACACACATGCATAACGGGCACATACACACAATATTACAAAATAATTTTCATAATGTTTAAATAACCTTATGACTTAGTTTTGGTTTTATGAGCCAAGGTTTCTCTGTGTAGCCTTGCCTCAAACTCACAGCGATCTACTTGCTTCTGCCTCCTCCAGTGCTGGGATTAAAGGCATGTGCCACCAATGCCCAGCTAACTATATGACTTTTTATTGGGCTATCATCATCTGCATTAGCCTAAGGACCGTGGGTTGGACAGGTCCAAAAAGTAATAGGTCCCCTAAAAATGCCATATTGTCTCTCACTAGAACATGCTCCATTATACATAATATATTATTCCACTCTTTTTTTAAACAGCCCATCGGATCAAATATCTACTGTTTCTGATAGGGAATTGACATCTCTCCAGCATTACCAGGTCACAGACTCCTGATATAAAGATTGAAGCCAGGCATGATGACTCATGTTTATAATCTCAACACTAGAGAAACTGAGGCAGAGGAGTTTCTGTGACTTTGAGGTCAGCTTAGGCTACAAAACTAATTCAAGGTAATTCTTGGTTACACATTGAGATGTCATCTCCCAAGAGTGAAATTAGGTTGCAAAATTAATCTCCAGTGAGGTCAGAGTTCAAAACTGAAACCTCGCTGTTTTTTAGATTTATTTTATTCTATGTGTATGAGTATTTTGCCTGCATGTACATAAACACACCACATATATGCCACTTGCCTACAGAAGCCAGAAGAGAGGATCCCTTGGAATGGAGCTACTGATGGTTGTAAGCTACCATGTGGGTGCTGGGACCTAAATCCAGGTGCTTTGCATGAGCAGTTAGTGCTCTTAACATCCGAGTTCCAAATTTCATATCTTTATAATGTTACATTGTTAGGTCATCTTAAGTAAGATATTAAGATGCCTTGAACATCTGATAACATCTGTCTTTTTTAGGTGTTGTTGACATTAAATCACTACTCTCTATAAAGTATCTATCATGTAGCTGTCACTGCACAAATATCAGTCACCTCTTTCTATTTTAAATTTATTTATTTATTAATTACAGTTTATTCCCTTTGTATCCCAGCTGTAGCCCCCTCCCTTGTCCCCTCCCATCCCTACTCTCCTTTCCTCTTCTCCTCCCATGCCCCCCTCCCAGTCCACTGATAAGGAAGGTCCTCCTCCCCTTCCCTCTGATCCTAGTCTATCAGGTCTCATCAAGACTGGCTGCACTGTCTTCCTCTGTTACCTGGTAAGGCTGTTCCCACCTCTTTCATATGTACTATGGAACATTTTAAGAGCTAACAAAATTTGATAAGAAATTAGATTCAAGTGTCATTCTTTTCAGTTTCAGTCTTGCTTTAGATTTTCTTCTGCTCTAAGAGGCAATAGTCATTACTAAAGAAGACCTAACATCCTATAAACTACAGGCTAAGTAGTCTGGCTCGCTAAACCTTGAAAATGAAGAAGCAGGAATTAGTTGACATTTTTACTAAATGGTCCACACTGCCTAGCATACAGTCTAACATTTATATAGGAACCCCAAAAGAAACTTGAGCAAGCAAAGTAAAAAGGTCAGAGAGAGAGAGAGGAAAAAGAGAAGAGAAGACGGGAAGGAATATGAAGTGATTGGTAGCTCTTTTCTACCACAGACACAGGAAGAAGGAAACCAATCCAATGTATGTACAAAACATAAATGTTCCAAGACAGAGGTCAGCAGGCTCCCATTGTGATACACTTCTTCACTGACTTCTCTCACTCAATAAGAAGAGATGGAAAGCCGGGTGGTGGTGGCACGCACCTTTAGTCCCAGCACACAGGAAGCAGAGGCAGGCAGATCTCTGAATTCAAGGCCAGCCTGGTCTACAGAGTGAGTTCTAGGACAGCCAAAGCTACACATAAAAGTCCTGTCTTGATAAACCAGAGAAAGAGACAGAGACATACAGACAGTCACACACACACAAAAACACACACACACACACACACACACACACACACACAGAGATCCTCACCCAGAAAACAGCAAATTTGTAGACTATGGTTTTGGGCCAAATTAACGTAGATGAAGGATGAGAAGGTATCTTTAAGGTGAAGGGTTATCAAGAAAGCATCATGAATATTCCAAGGCTGGTGGCATATTTCTGTAATTCCAGCAGTTGGAAGTCAGATGTAGGAGACCTCTGCAAGTTCAAGGTCTACATTGCTGCACAAGTAAGGGAACCTGGGTTCAAGTCCCCAGAATTCACATAAATCCAGGTATAAGAGTGCACATCTATAATCTCAGGGCTCCTATAATAAAATGAGAGGAAGAGAAAAGGGAATCTCTGCATGTTCCTGGGCCAGCTAACATGGCATACAAAGCAATAGACAAAAAAAGACACTCAAGATTGTCCTCTAAGAGACAGATCATCTAGACAGAAGCCTAATAAATAAAGGCACTTACAGAGGTCCTAAATGAAATGGACCTAATAGATGTCTACAGAACTATTCCACCCAAAGTCAAAAGAGTATACCTTCTTTTCAGCACCTCATGGAACCTTCTCCAAAATAGACCATATAGTTGGTCACAAAGCAAGCCTCAACAGATACAAGAAGATTGAAATAATCCCCTGTATTTTATCTGACCACCATGGACTAAAGCTGGACCTCAACAACAATGGAATTAGAAAAAAAGCCTACCAGCACATGGAAACTGAACAACTTGCTGCTCAATGATAGCAGAGTTAAGGAAGAAATAAAGAAAGAAATTAAAGACTTCCTAAAATTCAATGAAAATGAAGATACAACATACCCTAATTCATGGGACACAATGAAAGCAGTGCTCAGAGGAAAATTCATAGCACTAAGTGCCTTCAAGAAGAAATTTGTGACATCTCATACAAGCAACTTAATGGCCCAACTGAAAGCTCTAGAAAAAAAATAGAAGCAAATACACCCAAAAGGAGGAGATGACTGTAAATAATCAAACTCAGGGCTGAAATCAATCAATTAGAAACAAATAAAATTATTCAAAGAATCAATGAAACCAAGAGCTGGTTCTTTGAGAAAATCAACAAGATAGACAAACCTTTAGCCAAACGTTCTAAAAGGCAGAGAGAAACTATCCAAATCAGCAAAATCAGAAATGAAAAGGGGGACATAACTACAGACCCCGAGGAAACCAAATAATCATTAGGTCGTACTACAAAAGCTTATATGCCATGAAATTCAAAAATCTAAAAGAAATGGACAATTTTCTTGATAAATTCCATCTACCAAAATTAGGTCAAGATCAGGTAGAAATATTGAATAGTCCTAGCTCCCCCAAGGAAATAGAAGCTGTCATCAACAGTCTCCCTTCCAAAAAAAGCCCTGGGCCAGATGAATTCTGTGCAGAATTCTACCAGACGTTCAAAGAAGTGCTAACTCCAATTCTCTCCAAACTATTCCACAAAATAGAAACAAAAGGAACATTACCAAACTCATTCTATGAAGCCACAATCACCTTGATACGTAAACCTCACAAAGACCCAACAAAAAAGAACTTCAGACCTATCACTCTTATGAACATTGATGCAAAAATAATCAATAAAATACTTGCAAACCAAATCCAAGAACACATCAAAGATATCATCCACCATGACCGATAGGCTTCATCCCAGGCATGCAAGGGTGGTTCAACATACGGAAATCCATCAATGTAATCCACCACATAAACAAACTGAAGGAGAAAAACCACATGATTATCTCCTTAGATGCTGAGAAAGCATTTGACAATGTCCAACACCCATTCATGTTTAAAGTCTTGAAGAGATCAGGGATACAAGACACATACCTAAACATAGTAAAGGCAATATACAGCAAGCCTATAGCCAACATCAAACTCAATGGACAGAAACTTAAATCTGTCCATTACAATTATACTGAAATCAGGGACAAGACAAGGCTGCCCACTCTCTCCATATTTCTTCAACATAGTACTAGAAGTCCTAGCCAGAGCAATAAGACAACAAAAAGAGATCAAGGGGATACAAATCAGAAAAAAAAGAGGTCAAAGTGTCACTAATCGCAGATGATATGATAGTATACATGAGCGACCCCAAAAATTCAACGAGAGAACTCCTTCAGCAGATAAACACCTTCAGCAAAGTGGCAGGATACAAAATCAACTAAAAAAAAAAAAATCAGAATCCGTCCTGTATACCAAAGACAAAAGGGCCGAAAAAGAAATCAGGGAAACAACACCCTTCACAATAGCCACTAATAACATAAAGTACCTTGGGTTGACACTAACCAAACAAGTGAAAAACCTGTTTGGGAAAACTTCAAGTCTCTGAAGAAAGAAATCGAAGAAGATATCAGAAGATGGAAAGATCTCCCGTGCTCATGGATTGGTAAGATTAACACTATGAAAATGGCCATCCTGCCAAAAGCAATCTACAGATTCAATGCAATTCCCATCAAGATACCAACTCAATTCTTTACAGACCTTGAAAAAAGGATTCTCAGCTTCATATGGAGAAACAAAAAAACCCAGAATCTCCAAAACAATCCTGTACAACAACAGATCATCTGGAGGTATTGCCATCCCCGACTTCAAGCTCTACTACAGAGCAATAGTAATAAAAACTGCATGGTATTAGCATAGAAACAGAAAGAAGGATCTGTGGAACCAAATAGAAGAAGCAGAAATAAACTCACACGCTTATGAATACTTGATTTTTGACAAAGAATCCAAAACCATTCAATAAAAAAAAAGACAGCATCTTCAACAAATGGTGCTGGTCCAACTGGATGTCCACATGCAGAAAAATGAAAATAGATCCATATTTATCACCCTGCACAAAACTAAAGTCCAAGTGGATCAAAGACCTCAACATAAAACCAGATACTCTAAATTGGTTAGAAGAAAAATTGGGGAACAGCCTAGAATTCATTGGCACAGGAGACAACTTTTTGAACAGAATACCAAGAGCAACAATCAATAACTGGGACCTCATGAAACTGAAAAGCTTCTGTAAAGCAAAGGACACTGTCATCAAAACAAAACGACTGCCTACAGATTGGGAAAGAATCTTCACCAACCCTTTATCTGACAGAGGGCTAATATCCAGTATATATAAAGAACTAAAGAAGCTGAAAAGCAACAAACCAAGTAATCCAATTAAAAACTGGGGAACAGAGCTAAACAGAGAATTCTCTATAGAGGAATATCAAATGGCAGAGAAACACTTAAAGAGATGCTCCACCTCATTAGCCATTAAGGAAATGCAAATCAAAACGACCCTGAGATTTCACCTTACACCCATCAGAATGGCCAAGATCAAAAACTCAAGTGACAACACATGCTGGAGAGGTTGTGGAGAAAGGGGAACCCTCCTCCATTGCTGGTGGGAATGTAAACTGCTACAACCACTTTGGAAGTCAATCTGGTGCTTTCTCAGACAACTAGGAATAGCGCTTCCTCAAGACCCAGCTATACCACTGCTAGGTATATACCCAAAATTTGTTCAAGTACACAATAAGGACATTTGCTCAACCATGTTTGTAGCAGCTTTATTTGTAATAGCCAGAACCTGGAAACAACCCAGATGTCCATCAATGGAAGAATGGATACAGAAATTGTGGTATTTTTACACAATTGAATACTACTCAGCAATCAAAAACAAGCAAATCATGAAATTTGCAGGCAAATGGTGGGATCTAGAAAAGATCATTCTGAGTGAAGTATCCCAGAAGGAGAAAGACAGACATGGTATATACTCGCTTATATAGATCTACAAGATATGATAAACATAACCTATAAACCTAAAGACGATAAACAAGAAATCGGACACAGAGTAAGATGATCAATCCTCACTTAGAAAGACAAATGGGATGTGCATTGGATGTATGACAGGAGTCGACCACAGAAGGCATCTGAAAGACTCTACCTAGGAGTGTTTCAGAGCAGATACTAAGACTCATAACCAAACCTTCGGCAGAGTGCAGGGAATCATGAAAGAGGGAGAGTTAGTGTGATGTAGAAAGGGTAGGAGCTGCAAAAGGAACAAATATATCTGGGCACAGGGGTCTTTTCTGAGACTGACACTCCATCAAGGACCATGTATGGATATAACCTAGAACCTCTGCTCGGATGTAGCCCGTGGTAGCTCAGTGACCAAGTAGTTTTCCAAAGTAAGGGGAACACGGACTATTTCTAACAGGATCTCAAGGGCAGGCTCTTCGACCTCCCCGCCCCCAAGGGAGGAGCAGTCTGCTAGGCCACAGAGGAGGACTTTGCAGCTAGTCCTGAAGATACCTGATAAAACAAGGTCAGATGAAAGGGAAGGAGGTCCACCCCAATCAGTGGACTTGGAAAGGGGCAGGGAGGAGAGGAGGGAGGGAGGGTGGGATTGGGAGGGAATAAGGGAGTGGGATACAGAGTTAATAAAATGTAACTAATAATAAAAAAAATAAAATTTAATTAAAAAAAGATTGTCCTCTAACTTCTACACTTAGGATACGGCACACAAATACCTACACACACAAACATGTATGCACACCACATACACATGGGGGCTAAAGAAAGAAATATTATGAATTATGAGAGGAAAGACTGTGCTGGGAAGACAAGAGTATTAACTTTGTTTCAGCTATAAAATGTGGTCAGTGGTTCGAATAAGTGGCACTCAACATTGACTGTTCACTAGAATCACCTAGGGAATTTCTTAGTGTTTCTATGCCCAAGCCATAGCCCAGATATTAGACTCTTTGGAGATGTGTCCCAGGCATTTGTCATGTCAAAGCTTCCCATGTGATGCCATGTGCTTTCTAACTACCAGTCTAGATGAGCTGTAGACTGTCACTTCCATAAATATGATCCTCCAGCAAACAACCTGAGTGGTTTTTTTTTTAAGCTTTTTATACAGGCTTTTGGACCTTACCTCCCACCCTAACAACAGTATCTGCCTTTTTAGGAGATCCTTGGGTCATTTGCACTGACACTGATGTTTGAAAACACTAGCCTAGACTCTCTCTGACTCTCTCTCTCTTTCTCTCTCTCTCTCTCTCTCTCTCTCTGTGTGTGTGTGTGTGTGTGTGTGTGTGTGTGTGTGTGTGTTCAAGAAACACAAAAATATTCCATCATACTTGTTCCTGACAGGGAGCTAAATGGGAACTATTTAAAAAATACAATTCCTATACAAGGTACATGTGATTTTATGATATTCTAATCAAACATCATTTTCCCTTTGTAAAATGGAGTAGAGCCTTCTAAAGATCTTCAAAGTTAGCAGTGCCAATGGGGTTATTCGAAATACTTGCCTCAGGGTGGCAATTTGTATCTAACATCTCACCTGCCTATACCTCATTTCCAAGTGCCTTCTCTGCTCCTCATATGGTCTGATATCTCTTTTGTCCAAGCTTCCCCCCAAAATAATAGTAATAGGTGGTTTTAATGAGGAGTGTTTGGCTTCCCTAGAAGCTACCTGCTCAAATGAGCATCACCGCACTTAAGCCTGTGAAAGACAACTTCACTCTGAAAGAGAGAGAGAGAAGGAAGGAAGGAAGGAAGGAAGGAAGGAAGGAAGGAGAATCTAATTGCTGATAGCTATAAACTGACAGTTAAATATTAGTGCAAAATGCTCCTTTGACCTTTATAATGCATCCTGCAAAAAGGTAGGATGAGCTCCACATAATAGGCTATTTATTTTATTAGTCTTTTGGAAGAGTTGTTTCGCTGCAGGGGTGGGTAGTGAGTGAGGAATCAGCATCTGACTATTTAGGGGAATGTGGCAGGAGCAAATTCAGTTCAATTGAATTTCTAGGTTAGGTAACAAGTAATATGGCATCTTGCTCATGTCCCCCTGGACTTTGCTTTCCAATCAGTCAACAGCCAAAATCTACAGTCCTTTGACTGAGTCATCCCTGCTACTCTGCTCTCTGCACAGAAAGCAGAACTCCTAAGATCAGTGTCCTGGTAGACACTGTCAGGCTATGGCAGAATGGGGAAGGAGTGCAACCAAGCCAGCTCCCTCACTTTAGGATAAGATCCTTGGAGATATGTGTTCCCGGAACGAAGCTCCAGTGACACAAAGCACATCTCAGACTATTTTCTCCAGTGCCACCAGAACAAACTATTTCCACTCAAATCCTTGTCCCAGTGTCTGTCTGTGGGAAAACCTACACCAAGATAATATACATATCCTATTTCCTTTAAAATATTTTGGGTATACAGTTCATAACCTGACCCATAGCTATTTCCTCTCATTTGAACCACTCACTGCTGCACAGAAAAAAAGAAACTGGTAAAACAAAATTTAGAGGCTTTTGGAAGCTCAGAAGGTTATAAGATTAACAAGTTTCCCCAAGGCTATAAAAAAAAAAAAAACAATAACAAAACGATAAACAAAATCTGGGGTGGTGGTACTGCACCAAGAAGAGACAGATAAAGAGCTCTGTGAGTTTGGGGGCAGGCTGGTCTATACAGTTCCAGGTCAGCCAGGATTGCATAGTGAGAGCCTGTCCTCAAACCAAACGAAACCAGTGAGCAATTGCTCAGAAGATGAAGCACTTTTCCTTACAGCCTTTTGCAAGTCGAACGGCAAGCTTCAGAGATGGAGCTTCTTCGAGTTGCCACCCATGCTACAGTGGACTTTTCAGCAATGGCAGTCACCCATTCTCAAAAACCTCAAAGGTTCACGTAGGCAGACTTAGGTGGAAGGTGGAATTCTTTCTTTGGTCTGTGCTCATCCTCTGTAATAGCAGCAACTGCTCTTAACAGCTGAGCCATTGCTTTGTCCCCATCAGTAAAACATTTTAAAAACAAGAAAAGAATCAATTCTAACAAGTCTCTGTAGCTTGTGTGCACTGTGGACCTTAGTTCAAAGGATCCATGGCGACATCAGCAGCCCTTCTTCTTGCCGAACATCTTCTAGTGGATCAGATAGCTGGTAGTGTTCCATTCCTCATCTTTCTTAGGCCACAAAACTAACTGGTCGTCTCATATCCCAAAGAGAAGCAGAGGTGAGTCAGAATTAGAATAGGTTTGGAATTGGTACACTATGCTTCTGCCCAAACCCCATCAACCAAAGCAAATCACTAAACCAAACCCAATGTCAAGGTGTGGGACCAAGGGCTCTACCTGTATGAAGTCAAAGGGTGTGAATGTGGGGATAAGAAGAATCAGTGTTCCTTCTGCCACAGGTCAGAATAAATAACTCATCGATACCTGAAGGAATTCTCTGGACTTATAATGGATCTTTGTTTGTGCTTTTCTGCCTTAGCTTCCTTTCCATTGTGATAAAACATCATGACCAAAAGCAACTTAGGGAAGAAAATGGGTTGTTTGGCTTACTCATCCTGACCCATCCTGAAGGAAAGTCAGTGGAAGAATTCAAGGCAGGAACCTGGAGGTAGAGGTAATCCAGATACACTGTTTAATGATGTTCAGCTACTTTTCTCATACCTTCCCGGACCACCTGAGTAGGGGTGGCACCGCTTACAGGGGGCTGGACCCGCCCACATCAATCATTTATCAAGAAAATATCCCCCCCCCCAAGAATTGCTTATTATGGAGGCATTTTCTCAATTAAGGTTCATTCTTCCAGATGACTATTTTTTGTGAGGTTTGCCACCAGGTTCTACACCACAGTATCATGTGGAGTCACATTTGAAGCTGATGACTAGAAGAAGACACTTGTCAAATGATAGGGTTTGTTCAAGACAGCATCTCTAACATCCCATGATTGCCTTGTGTGGAAAAAAAAAAAAAACAATTTAGATGGCCGTCAAAACTCCATTGAAATAAGATTGCAGTGTGCTTATGAATTTGCATCTGTGACTTCTCAATTCTCAATCTCTGGAGTGCAGCAGTGCACACAGTTTGTCCCAAGACGAAAACTGCTTGGCCATCGGAGGTGCCCCTGAGCAGCCTATAATGAATTGAAGCTGGGGGTGGGAGGGCGTGGAGGAGTTAAGGGTGAAAGAAGAGCACGGAGGCCTCCTAGTTCGTCCAGGAGGCGGGTCCCAGGCAGATGTGTTCAGCCGCCACGCCCTCTCTGGTGCGGTGCACTCGGCTCTTCACCCGGGCTTCCCAAACCACTAGCAACTCCAAAACTTCTCCAGCTCTCCTGCCCGGCTGTTCCCTCTGCGCTGCCTGCCGCCGTCGGCGCGCAAAAACAGAAGTCGGTGACCAGGGAAGCAGAGAAGAGGCGGTGGTCCCTCTGTGTCCCAGGTCCTGAGGGGCTCAGGACAAGAAACGAGAGCCCCCCTCCCGCCACGCGCCAATATGCAGCCGCCCTGGGGCTTGGTGCTCCCTCTGCTGCTCCTGTGGGTGGCAAGTGGAGTAGGAACCAGGTGAGTGTTTGCATTGACCACGGTTCTCCCTGGGGGGGGGGGGGGCTGAACCCTCCTTTTGGAGCCCTTTGTCACTGACTGGCATATGTAAGGGGGTACCTAGGTGTTGGGGTTGAGGTGTCTGTGCGCCTTGGGATGAATTTCACCAGGATACGGACCCGGACCCGAGTGGTCACTGACTTTCTTCCCTGCATCCACTGGGCAAGGCTTGGCCTCCGGTGGTCTGTGGATACTGAGTCCCACCTGGCTGAGTTTGTCAGGCACATGGAGGGGGAGGGAAGCTGGACACACAGACAGTGGGTGCATTTGGGCTTGGTGTTCTGCAGCCTAGCCCGGTACAGGCAGACTTGTGGGTATCTAGCGCGACCTGAGTTTAGTTTCTTCCACTGTCCCTAAAGGACGCTCACTGGTTACCAATCGTTAGTTTTGCTATGGAAAGAATGAAGAAAAACAGGAAGATGCAGAATGCGCATTTACGCATTTACTGTTGGGCACTGCAGCAGCTCATTGCTTGCCTCCAGTTCTGGATGCCTTTGGATTGGGGGTGATGAGCTAAAAAGTGCGCGTTGGTAAAATGACAGTTGAACGCATTCGTGGTTTTGCAATTCTATTCATGGGCTGTTCTGGGCTCTGAAACATTTCCCTGCACATAGTAAACACATACAGGTACAGTGTGTCTTGTAAACCAAGCACTTTCAAATCATTAACCCACCAGAAGTCCCTAACCTCTGTGTATTCAAGCGATTACCATCTCTGCTTTGAAGAGGTGAAAAATGAGCTCTAGTAATTTGCCCAAAGAGACAAAGCCAGTAAGTGACAGAGCAGGAACAACCCCAATCAAAGTAGCTCAGCATCCTCGATACTGCAGTAGGGCATCCTTTTCAGGAAGACTCCCTAGAATTGGCTGCCCCTCACTCTTCTCTACCTGATGCCTTGCTTCTTCCTTGCACTTTGACATAGGGTTTCTGTGCTGCAGAATTAAGAACCTACAGGGTAAGTTCATCATTTGTTGGGGTGGCAAACTCTCCTGTGTTCTGTAGGATGTTAACCAGTATCTCTGGCCCATGTAAGATGCCAGTAACAGCTTAGACACCACCACGGACCTGCAGCTAGGTTAGGACAGCTTATGGAAAAAAAAAAACAAAAACAAACAAACAAACAAACAAAAAAACAACCTCCAGGTATTTCTCAAAGTCTCCTGGGGCACAGGCTCCTTCTCAGCTGAGTGATGTTTTTCAGTGCTGATTCTAGGGAGAGGAGGAGGGGGCGGGCGGAAGAGAAATCCTTGGTTTGGCTCCAGCTCCTTAAAGGAGAGCCTGACTTTGTTTAACTTACAAAAGAAAAAAAATCTTTCATCAGGGTCTGCCATGGTATTAAGGGATTTCGAAGTTCAAACAGAACCACCCTCAAACCAAGTTCTTCGAATGTACGGTTGCAAGTTTCAATTTCCTTCCCTTGATAAAAATGTAAGCAGATGCAATTTGCCCCAGTCACATTTCCCTTGAATGCTGGAGAGTCATGTTTTGTTAAAAAGTCCACTTAAGAAAGACCAAGAGTTACGTGGAGATGAGATTAGCAGTTCTTTTGCAGCAAGCAAACCGATCTCCACAAGATCCACTTTCAAAGTGCCACGAAATTAAATTAAAAGCAGAAGAAGCCTCCTGAAGAAGGTTCCTTCCAGAAACATATAAATATATCTGAAGAATCTGTGTGAAGATTCTGCAGTACTGCACTTTAAAAGATGTGAAGTGTGACTGTTTTGTAGTGTCAGGTTTGTTGGCTGGTGTGTTGGTGACCTGCTCTATATGCTTGGAAATGTCAAGTGGTCAGCATTTTGGTAACTGCCACAGGTACATTTTTAATTAGCTCCAGACACCGCCAGGGGTGAGGCTCATTTACAGAGAAGGCAAGGCACACTTAAAAAAAAAAAAAAAAAAACAGTGTGGCTATGGGCTAGTTATTTTCAAATGTTTCACTGAAATTTATAGAAAAGAAACCTATAGCTGGTACATACAGATTTTTCTAATAAAAAGCATAAAAGGGCGGCTGGGTGGTGGTGGTAGTGCACACCTTTAATCCTAGCACTCCGGATGCAGAAGCAGGTGGATTTCCATGGGTTCGAAGCCAGCCTTGTCAGCAAAGTGAGTTCCAGGACAGCTAGGACTTGTAACACAGAGAAATCTTGGCTTGTGAAACCAAAAAAGAAAGAAAGAAAGAAAGAAAGAAAGAAAGAAAGAAAGAAAGAAAGAAAGAAAGAAAGAAAGAAAGAAAGAGGAAAAGAAAGGAAAGAAAGGACACAATAAAGGAGGTGAGGATGTAAGCAGGTCAGTTGGGAGAGTGCCTGCTTAGCATGCATGAGGTCCTGGGTTCGAACCAGGTGTTCGAATAAACTAGAATAAACCAGGTGTTTTGATGCATGGCTGTAGTTCCAGCACTGGGAGAGGCAGTAAATGCAAGAATATCAAGCATTCATAGTCATTCTTAGCTAAGTAATGAGTTTGAGAACCTGTCTCAAAAATAATAAGATAAAGAAGTACCGATTCTTTTTCTTAGAACACTATCATGATTTTGTGACCCAGAAAACTATATACCTCTTAAATGGTGCTTAGTATATAGGTGACAATGACCACTGATCTAATAAGTAATTTATTAGCTGTGTAGTAACCTTCTTATACTCATCAGAATTTGGTTTTCCTTGCACTTTTTTTTAATACCCTTTGAGTATTGCACCTATTTATATTCCCTGGACCCACTGTATCATCAACAGCCAATATAGTGGTGACCGTGTGCCTGAAATATGGCCCTTCCAAGGTGAGAAGTGGTATAAATGAAAAATATTCATTGGAATCTCAGGGTTTAATATGGAGGAAAAAAGAACAGAAAGTCGCTCAGTAATTCATTTTTCTTGATTACATGTTGAGATGGTAACAGTGTAGATACAGTGCACTGGATAAAATATGCTATTGAAGTTAGTTTCACTCATTTATTTCTCCTTTTTTCAAACTACCAAAAAATCAGACGTGCTCCATGTAGCTATCATATTTCCAGTAGGCAATGCTGGTCTAAATGATCTGCTTAGAACTCTAGTTTCAACACTCCAGTCCTGACACCGGGGCCTTTGTGCTTTGAGGATATAAGAGAAATATATTACTAACTTTCCTATTCTTGGAAGTAAACTTGAAGTGAATGTCTACTTGGAGTATATTTCTGTTATATATCTTTTCTCTATTTAATTCAAGTAAAAAGTAATGTGTGAGAGAGGAAGGGATATCTGGGTTCACACCAATGGGGCTGCTTCCTGCTAAGCACAGCTACATGAAGAGTTGAAACTTCTTGGAGCCCTAGTAGGGAAGTGTCACCAAAAGAACTAACCCACAAACTTCAGTGTTTTAAACATACCATCTTATAGTTCTGGAAGTCAGAAGTCCACAATGAGTCAATGGAGCTAAAATTAGGGTATTGATCAGTGGTTTAGTAGCTCCTTAAGGAGAATCTGATCCTTGTTCTTTGAGCTTACAGAGGTTATTTTCAGCTTATGGAAATAATTACCATCTCTCCCCCCTTGCCTTCTCTCTTCTTTGTCTTCTTCCCATTATAAAAATAAAAATAAAAAACCTTGTTATTACAGGAAGCCCACATGGATTATCCAGGAAAATCTCAAAATGCTTTGATCACCCTGCATCCTGATCTACAGACTTGTGTAGGACCATTGTTTGGTTCATCATCCCAATATTATCACCCTCTTCTCTTAGAAGCAATCTCAGTGCAGAAAAATTGGGAGCTACCCCTTGGAAGCTCCAGGAGGGAAAGAGGAAAAGTACAGTAGAAAGGGATACAATAAAAAGAGGAAGGACAGTGACAAAAATAAGTGACCATTATCAATTAATCCTGTGTAGGGGAAGTTGGATATGAGCCTCAGAGCAGTACTTCCAAAGGCAAGTGAGCAAAGGTTATACTCCATTCAAATGAATGAGGGAGTTGGGTAAAAGGTTCCTATATCTTCTGCTTCCCATATCCACAGGGAGAAAAAAAAAAACCGGCTCCTGCCAACAGAAAATGTTCTTGAGTGTCAAGAAATGAAGCTGGAGAGCACTAAGATGGCTCAGTGAGTAAAGACACTTGATGTGCAAGCCTATGGACCTGAGTTCAATCCCCAGAGCCCACAAGAAATGTGGAAGGAGAGAAATGGTTCCACAGAGTTGTCCTCTGACTTCTACACCCACACCATAATACAGGTGCCTATACACACATAACCCACATCAGACATATATGCAATAACAATAAGTTCAAAATTCAAGAACAGTATATGAAGCTGTCTGTGTACTGTGATGTACCCATTTGTCCCTGGGCTGGTGAGAGAGGAAAGCCCTTAGAATCACGTTCCCCTGATAACAACTTCTAGAAGGCAAACCTTCCTGGAGACTGTGGAAACAGAGCAGAAATGTATTCTAAGGTGATGTGGGGTTTATGGTAACAAAAGTTTTAAAAAGATCTGTGATCAACTTGCTCAGAATCTCACAGTAAACAAGTGATGGCTCTCAAGTTCATGGTGTATCCCATAAAGAGTTAAATCTTTCTTTCTCCCATGTACAGAATCTTGTCCAAAGGGATGAGTAGTATTGATTAGTTCTGCCAGATAATTTAACAGATCCCAGCACATCGGTTTCAAAAATGTTTAAGGGCTAGGGACATGGCTTGGTGGGTAAAGTGCTTACTGTGCAAATATTAGGGCCTGAGTTCCCTCCCTAGCATAGATATATAAAGCTGTGTACCCAGCTCTTTTTGTAATCCCATATCTGAGATGGAAAGACCTATGAGACTTGCTGGCCTGCCAACCTAGCTGAATCAGTGAGTTTCAAGTTTAGTGAGAGACTCTGTCTCTTGTAAAATTGTAATAGGGTGGAGTGTAATTGAAGAAGACATCTGCCATCGACTTCTGGCCTCCACACATGTAAAACATGTATACACACATATATATACCACACAGAGAGAGAGTAACTATTTTTAAATCTCCAGATTTTAACTCTGAAGACAAATTCTAGAAGGAGTTAAAATTAATTCCGTGCACTTCAGCAATATTAACTGAACACTGGCATGCTCAAACATTCTCCTGAATGCCACAGATACATATCTATCTACTGCCCTGACTAAAGCACTTGGTTGGGCCAGAAAAAAAAAAGTCTTTCTTTGTCATCTGAAAAGACCAAAGAAGTCTTAAAAAGAAAAAAAGACCATGGAAAAGGTATGAAAAGACAAATAATGTTTACTTGTGCATAAACAATAAATTGATGATTTCAGAGGAACAAATATGTACATATTACACCATTTACTTATACTGTGAATATATAGTATACGAAACTATATTTATGAATATATGTGTATACATATATGCTTTAAAACAATTAATGAAAAGAGAGACTGTAATTTGAAAGAGAGCAAGTAGTAGGTATATGGGAGGATTGAGAAGGGGGCGGGGTTAGAGAGGAAGAAATGATATAATTATATTTTAATCTCAAAAATAAAAGAAGACATTAAAAATAAATTTCTAGGGTTGAGGATGTAGCTCAGTTGGTAAAGTACTTGCCTAACATGCACAAAACCCTGGGTTCGAGTTCCAGCACCATATGAACAGGACGTAATATTGCAAACCTATAATCCTAGCACTCAGGAGGTGAAAGACAAGATAATCAGAAGTTCAAGGTCATCCTCAAAAGCAAGTTTAAGGCCAGCCTGGTATTCAAAAGACCTTGTGGCAGCTTGGTCTTCATGTTGGTCCCCTAGCAGGGGCCAACAGGTCCTGTCTCCGACATGAACTCTGTTACCTGATTTTGGATCACTTTCCTCTACCTGGGTTGCTTTGTCTGGCCTCAGCAGAAAATGTTGCGCTTAGTCCTGATATGACTTGATGTGCCAGATGGTACAGGAGGGAGGCTCCCTTCTTCTGAAAAGAAGGGGAGGGAGCAAGAGGGAAGAGGGTGAGAGGGTGCAACCAGGAAGATAGGAAGGAGGTGGTGTGGTCAGGATGTAAAATGAATAAATAAATTTTAAAAAGAAGAAAGGAAAGAAGGAAAAAACATTCCACAGAAAATAGATGAGAGAGAAATTAACTCTAAAAGAGCCAGGGAAAACTGAAGACAGGCAATGGCATTTGAACTGTTCTTAGGGATAAATGTGAGTCCATCAACTATAAAATGTAGTAGAAAGCAAGGCAGCTGGTGCTTAATTGATAGTTGTTTTGCATAGGAATAAGAGAATAAATGGATAGATATGTACTTGTTTTTTTTTTTTTTAAAAAAAAAAACAATATAGAAAACAACACCAGGTACAGAATGTAGACTGGTCATTACAAACCCACAGTACCTGCCAAGAATCAAAGGGAGGCTGAAGCCATGCTGCAAAGAAGCTGGGACACCAAGATAAAGGACTTAGACTTCATTCCAAGAGTAACAGAAAATAAAGCAGGTCATTGCAGGCTCTGCTATCATTAAATCTAATCCAGTCATGACTAATTCATGCACAAAATCATGGCAAAACTACTTCAGATTATCATTACAGTAACGAGCCATAGTTTAATCTGAAGCTTTTTTTTTTCAAGACAGTGTTTCTCTGTGTGGCCTTGTCCTGCACTTGCTTGATAGACCAGGCTGGCATCCAACTCAGAGAAATCCACCTATCTCTTCCCTGAGTACTGGGATTGCAGGCATGCTCCACCACCTTGCCCAACTAATCTGAAACATTTTTCCCCTTTCCTAATGTATGCAACATCAGCGTACTCATAAATCCCTGGCATCATGGGCTTGATAAGTGTGTGACTAGAACTCAATACACCAAAATCAGAAAATACCTTTGCAAATATTATCAGCTTGCTCTTCAGTATTCATTTTGCTTAGTTCCTGGCTGTATCTCCTTACTATCTATTACTGAACTACAGAATGCTCAAAACTTCTTATTAAAACAACTTTTTTTTCCCCTCTCACATAGTGTCTGTAAATGAGGAAATCTAAGCAGCTTAGCTGTCTGGGTATTGGGGCTTGTTTTTTATGAACTTTATTTTATAGGGAAAAATTTCAGGTTCACATCCAAAAGGCAGGCTTGTAACAAGTTTATAGTCAAATTTTGGCCAGTGCCACTGTCAGCTGTATGCTTGACATTGGCTAGAGGATCTGCTTCCAAGATGGCACACTTTCACGGTTGTCACCAGGAGGCCTCATATCCTTTCCATGTGGACACTCCTCCATTACAGTAGCTTGACTGTCCTCACAGTGTGTCAGCTGACTCCCCCAGAGTTTCTGATACAATGGAAGGGACTAGGAAAGAGCCACAGTGTCTTGGGAGTCCTCATCTGGGAAGTTACCCTCCATCACTCCAATGGTACACTGTTTATTAGAAGCCAGCCATGACAGCAGGGAAAGCAAGATCATCTTTTCTGACACTGAGGAGTATCAAAGACTTTGCAGGCACAATTGATAACCTCCTCCCCAAACATTCTAATTTGTCTTCTCCCACACTGCTTACTCATCAGCCTTCTTTTCCAGCCTGCCTGATAAGCGAAGCAAAGTTCTGGATTTCCTGACCCACACACTGCCTGGGTAACTGTTCCATTTCTAGTGTTTTTCAATGCCATCTGTGTGTACCTGACTTTAAAATGTGACTTTAGAACCAACGAGATGGCTCAATGAGTAAGGGTACTTGGTGCCAAGCCTAACAACCTGAGTTCGATCCCCAGGACCAGCATGGTGGTCTCTTGCTCATAAACTTCTATGTATCTGGAGAGTGGAATGTTTTGGGGCAATCTGAAATTTCACTCTGTCTCTTAGGGATGAGTGAGAATTCAGGACTAGGGATATGCCTGACTGGGTAAAGTGGTTAAACGCAAGAAGACCTGTTTAATCTCCAGAACTCCTATTTTTTAAAAGCTAGACTTAGTATTGCATGCTTGTAATCCTAGTGCAAGGAAGGCAGAGACAGGTGGAGTCCTGGGCTTTACCAGCCAGCTAGCTAGTAATTGGAAAACTCCAGGCCAATGGCATACCCTGTATCATACAAATAAAGATAGATAGATCCTGAGTAATGACACCTAAGATTATCCTCTAGCCTCCATGTGCACACACAAACATAGCCACACATGTAAACATAAAGATGGGTGAGAACTCAAAATTAATTTAACCAGTTAAATACAATGAATGACCTTACCATACTGGGTAAATGATTTAAAAAAAAAAAAAAAGTAACAAAAATACTCTCATGCGGGCTAGAGAGATGGCCCAGAAGTTAATTACATGTACTGCTTTTACCGAGAACCCCAGTTTGGACCCTAGCACCCACACTGTAAAGTTCACAGTTGCCTGTCACTCCAGCTACAGGGAATCCAACACCTTCTTCTGTCCTCTACACATAGTACATTCATGTGTATATATTCAAGGAGACACACGCAGACACATCATTAAAAAGAAATAAATATGGGAAAAATACTCCATTGTTTGCCCTGGTTATCCTTATTTAGAAGAAAAAAATTATTTATTTATAAGACAATATTTAAATATTTAAACAGCAGCAAAAGCAATTTAACTTCTCAGTTTGTCTTGGAGAGTTTTCTGAAGTTTCCTGGAAACTGATCAGCAAGCATACTAAAGATCCTGGCAACTTCTATTTTTGTAGAAAATAAAGAATCCTGTTTCTAAATTGCCTTCAGCTGTGGAGCCAGCAATTTTCTGAATAATTTGATCAATGTAGACAGCAAGCCGTATAATGCATTAAAGAAATTCTGGGCAAGTGAACATTTAGCTCAAAACTTTCTCTGCTTGGGGCATGTTCTCCACCAAGACTTGATCACATATGTTGATGTTCCCCTGCCTTAAGACTAGATTCCCTGGGTCTCTTGGATCTTATATCTGCTAAACAATGTTTAGGAATAGAGAGAAACAGAGAAGTAAAACTAAGGAGAAGGAGAGGGATGGGAAGGGGCAGCATGCCCACCCAGGTTTCCTAAGGTAGGAACATATGAAGTCACAGATATTTGGACATTTTAAATGTCCACAGAAGTGGCAATTTTCTGGGTAAAATGCTTTTTATACAAGTATCAGGGCCTGAGTCCAGAGCCCATGAGGGCCTAAGCTCAGAGCCCATGAGGGCCTTAGCTCAGAACCCATGAGAACCTGAGTTCAGACCCCTGGCACCCACATACAAAAAGCTGGGCATATTTCCCCTTCTGGGTGCTCCTTGTTAGAGAAAATGTGTAAATCTCAATCGGAGGAGGAAATAAAATAGACCGAGGTTGTGGTGGAAAAGTGAAAACAAGGACCATCAAAGCCAATCAACCAAGGCCCAGAGGGGCCTGTGGAGTCTGACACACCAACCAAGAACAATGCATGGTCTGGACCTAGGTCCTCTACTTATAAATACCCAATGGGCAACTTAGGCTTCATGTGGGCCTAATAGTCAGGAGAGTGGAGTATATCTGTGACATGGACTATGTTACCCTCTTTTGATCACTTCTCACTAATAGGACTGCTCTACCAGGCCACAGGGAAGGAAGATGAACTCAGTCCTCATGTGAATAGATACTTTGGGGTGTCTGTAGAGAGGGTGCTCTCCTATTCTGGGGAAATAGGAGGCGGGAAGATGTAGAAGGGTGGGTGGGACTTGGAAGAGAGGAGGGAGGGGCCTATGACAGCGATGTAAATAGAATTAATAAAAAAAAAAAGCTGGGCATAGTGGCACATGCCTACAACCCTAGTGCTGGGAGCAGGGTGGAGAAAGTAGGTGGCTCGCTGAGGCTCATTTTCCAAGCAGTTTAGCCAAAACAGGGAACACAAGTTCAGCGAGAGACCATGTCTCAAAAACAATAACGCAGAAAAACAAGTGAGGAGTCAAACTCTGGCTTCAACAGGTACCTGCACAGATAAGTATGCATGCGTGTGCACACACGCATGCACACACACACACACACACACACACACACACACAGAGAGAGAGAGAGAGAGAGAGAGAGAGAGAGAGAGAGAGACCTGCAATACACATAGGCATTTGGTATTCAGTAAAAAAATTATTGAATTAGAATGGGCGTGCATTTAAAGCAAAGGGTAAGGAAGAGAGGATGCTAGGAAAAACATTCAAGTCATTTGATAATACTAACTTGGAATACCATTTGATACCAGGGAGAAGTAAGTTGAAGGTTTTGGGGGGGCAGTTATTTGTTTATTTGTTTGTTTCTGAGAACTCTGAATTTCCTTTTTCCAAACTATGCACTGCGCTATCATCAAGCGTGTAATGCCTGCTTGTCCTATATTCCTTCCTTCCCCCAGACCATATTGTTTCCACTTAAATATAAATAGCTGAATAATTACTTTTCTCTTTCTGTAATTTTAAATAGCTGCACATGTACATTTTCAAAACTGGCAACACAGAACACAAAACTGGATTCTTGGTGTAATAAATCAGTTTACTCTGACATCTACATAAATCAGCAAGTTAATTATTAGCAATCCAATCTGCTAATGCTATTCCCTCTTTAAAAGAATTTTTTCCCATTTCCATGGCCAGATGTACAATATAATGATTAAACCAGTAAAATCCTAGTTATGACTGGCCCTTTGAAGTGTACTCTCCAAACTTGGTGAATACACGGACCTCACACTTACTAATTACAAGGCATGTTGCTAGTTTATTGACTCACATTCCTCTCATGGTTTTTATGTTCTCTGATGGCTTTTCCTAGTGTACTCACTCAGAACATCGGGTCTCCTTTAGGACACGTGCAGAGGACATGTTGCTATTATTCATGGAGCAGCCACAGGCCAAACTGTTGTGCTTTGATTTGTGTGACTGTCTGAATACCAGGGTCTATTATGCAGTTATCAATCATGAGTTGATTCTTAAACAACTGTCATTTGTAAGCTTTGCATGTGTGTGTACATAGTACGTGGACTGCGGGGGCACATGGCTGGGTATGAGTGTGGGTGCATCTATTGAGGCAGAGTTTCTTGCTGAACTTGCTAAGCTAGAATTTGCCAAATCTAGCTAGTCTGGCGAGTGGGCTTGCCCTGGGAATGCTCTCTCTCCCTTCCAGGGGCTAGGATTCCAGGCAGCCACCATTCCCACCTGTCTTTCTACTTAGGCTCTAGGGATGCAAACCTCTGGTCTTCAGACATTGTTATCTACTGAGCCATATCGCCAGCTCCTTGTCTGCATTTTTAAATAAATGTAAATAGAAGTAGATTTTTTATATTTATTTATTTTTATCTTCTGTATGAGCATTTTGTCTGAAGGTATGTGTGTGCACCAACTGCGTTCCCAGTACCTGCAGCTGTCAGAAAAGGCCATCAGATCCTCTGGAACTGGAATTACAGTTAGTGTGCCAGGCCATGTGGTGGCAGGGGAACTGAACCTGGGTCCTCTGCAGGAGCAGAAAGTGATCTTAACCACTGAACCATCTCTCCAACTCTAAATTTTTTTTTTCTGTTTTTGAAAGTGTCTCACTGCCTAGCCCAGGCTGTCCTGGAACATGCTATATAGCCCAGGCTATCTTCAAACTCAATGCTCACACTGCTTCAGCTTCCAGAGATGCCAGCCATGAGACACTGTGCCCAGGTGTGTCTATGGTTGCAATCTTCCAACAGAGCTGCACTACTAACCTGCATTTGTGATGGGGAAAGTACCTTTTATAGTGGGAAAGAAATCTTGATTTTTTTTTCACAAGATTTTGATAGCCAAGTGTAAGCCATTAGCACTTTGGAGCACTTCGTGAGTGACAATTAATCATCAAAATGATGATATGGGAGAAATTAATATACCTCAGATTTCTTGAGTTCCCCATTGTACCTGAAGTCAAGCATGTGAAAACAATAAAGCTTGAGAAACACTTTTTTTTTTTTCTGGAGGGCTTTAAAAATGTGCAAGCAGCATGTGAATTGCATCTTCTGGTAACTTTTTTTATACTTATTAACCCCAGGCAACATTATTTCCAATCCAAACTAATTGACTTTGATTTATACAGAGAAGAGAGGTTTGGCCACCTGTACCAGAGACCCTGTGCTGGTTTCTAATTGGGTGTTTTAAATATAACACATTTAAACAAATTTCTATCTGTTTTGTTTTACATCATATCTAATCATTGCAGAAAATGGCTGGAGCTCATTGAAATGTAATGAGAGACAGAATGGAAGCAGATCTGAAGAGGAGAGGAGGTTGGGAGGAGCTCAGAGGAATAGCAGGAAGAGAAACTATAATCAGGATATAGTGTATATAAAAAAAGAATCTATTTTCTCTTGTTTGGTGGGTTTTGTTTGGTTTGTTTGGTTTGGTGTTATTTGATTTTCGAGATACGTTTCTCTGTGTAGCCTCAGGTGTCCTAGACTCACTTTGTAGACCAGGCCGGTCTTGAACTCACAGAGATCTGCTTGTCTCTGCCTCAGGAGTGCTGGGCTTGCCCAGCTGAAAAGAATCTGTTTTCAATAAAAACAAAATATGGGGAAAATAAATTACAAATAAAAGAATTTAGGTCAATCAAATGTAGCATAGTTTATTTAACCAAGGATCTATCAACACACAGAACTTAAGAGAGGTTCACAGAACTGTCTGCAGCTAGAAGAAGATGCTGTTCATACTTGCAGTGGTTAGTGGTCCAGCATCTGTCTTAGTTGAGCCCTGCATGTTTGGCTTCTGGTAGCCAGTTGCCTGAAGTCCCACTGCTGTAAATGGCTCAGACTCAACTGCTTGTGAGAATAAATGAACTGTGAGTAAAAGTTTGTTTTTCCACTGATGTTATAGTTATCTTTGTAAAAATTCAGACAACCTTATTAGAGACACTGAAAAATTTTCTCTTATTACAAATGTAGAGAAATGTGGAGAAAGCAAGCCAAGCTAGTGGAAAATATGAAAAGGAGCTTGCCTGGAAATTTTTAATTTCTACACAGAAAAGCTGTTTGTAGCTACAGTTATTTACATTTTCATTATTCTTTGCCCATGGCAAGAGGAAATGTAGCTCTGATCCTCAGTTGGTTTACAACAAATATAATTCTTCTACAGTCTTCCCACTGAGTTATTGACGCCTTTCTTCTAAGATCCAAAGTTTCCTTGGAAACAGGATGACCTAGGAGGTGGAAACCACTCCTAGGAAGTGTACCATTGGGGGAGGAGCTTTGAGAGTCTAATACCTCACCTTGCCTCTAGCTAATTCTCTTTTGATCCTTGTAGTTGAGGATATGATCACTCACATTCCTGATCCACTGCCACCATGGATGCACACCCCAAAATTGTAAGCCCAAATAAAATTTCTTTCCTTAAGGAAAAAAATGAAAGGAAGGAAGAAAGGAAGAAAGGAAGGAAGGAAGGAAGGAAGGAAGGAAGGAAGGAAGGAAGGAAGGAAGGAAAGGGAAAATGTGCAAAAAGCCTGTGAATTCCATCTTCTAGTAAGTTTCTTCTACTCATTAACCCAGGAAGTATTATTTCTAATCCAAACTAATTGATTTTTATTTATACAGAGAAGAGAGGCTTGGCCACCTGTAATAGAGTCTCTGCACTAGTTTCTAAGTAGATATTCAAAATATAACACATTTAAACAAATTTCTATCTTTTCTTGTTTCACTTCATAACTAACCATTGCAGAGATGACTGGAGCTGATTGAAATTATACACTTTTACTGCAAAGTCCTTGGTGGTTTTCAATGTTTAAAACCTTTCTAGAACTCTCTAGAGCTTTCAGGATCAACAAAATGTTTTCAATGGACATTTTCTTTCTGACTCCTGCTTATCCTTCTGTCCCTTCTCCATCACCATTCGTCCTAGCCTACCTTCATTCTCTCCCACCATAAATACATGCTTCTGCCTAGGCTCGATCTTGGTAGCTGCATCCTTGACATAGGCTATTTTCTCTTCCTGCAACACCTTTCTTCCTACAGCCTCCTTCCCACTTCACCAGGCTAACTATGTTGTGTCAATCAACAGATTTCATATTGAGCCTTGTTTCCTCCAGAAAACACATCACTCATCCATATTTAGGAACTATTTCCTATATATTCCCCTAGCTCCTGAAAATTCTCCCCTTTGATACAGTTCTTGTACCAGAGTACAATTATTTATTTCCTTGTCCATTGTTACCACTAGGCTCTAAATTCTTTGTTCTTGTCTACCATTGATAATCTCAGTGCTTAGTACAGTGCTTGATCTATAATAAGTACCTAACATTTTATTTGGAGGACAATGGGCAGACAGAAGATATGGCATGACTTTTCCTGAGGAGTCTATTTCTGTTCATTCTCAGATGAAGAGGACAATGACAAAACAAAGAAACCATTCCAATTCCAGTATGATGAACCAGTGAGTTTATCAGAGTTACTGACAAGAATATGAGTGACTCGGTCAGCTACATTACCAGAAGGCCCACCTTAGATTGACTGATGACTCACAAAAGCTGGGTTACTTACAGGCAGCTCCACTAAACATGCTCTTCTCTTTCAGATTATCAACTGCTTATAGAATCCCAGGGGGAAACCTCATGAGTCTTGTTATGCCTACCACTTTCCTTCAACCTTGAAGAAACAACTACAAAAGAGATGGATGATTGATATGGTGAAATATGCTCTCTTGTGGCTAGCAACATTAACAAAATAAACTTCCTTTACCTTTGTTTCTTTGTGCATAAAATGATAGGCAAGGATTAGATAATATACCAGGTCATTTTCTCTAAAGTAAAATTCTATAAATGTTCCATAATGGTTATCTCAATCTTTATGAACCTTCCTTCTTCTTCCCTGGCTCACCTCTTACGTGTTAGTTTTCTTGGGACTCTGCCTTAAGTTTCTGTCTCTTCCTACCTTATATACCCCCCTCAGCTTCAGAAAGATCTACCTACCAATATTTCCCAAACCAAGTCATGCTTCCTAGACATTGGGACCAAATATCCAACTTTGTGCTAAACATTTTCCCTAAGTTCTATGTGGTCTACAGTGTCCTCCTTGGTCATTGCTATGCATGTTGTGGATCCAGAACAAGGTACTCACCCCTTGTAGAATTGTTAAGAAGATATAGATTTAATTATAACACATAGCTTCAATATTTCTCAGTCAAAGCTCTTTTCAGGACTGAGGATATAGTTCAGTGGTGAAACAATAACTCAGCATGCAGTAGCTAGACATTTGTTCAGTACAAAACACTGAAAATAACACTTTCTCCAAGCATTTTAATGGGTGCTGCCAGGATGCTATACTCTATGCTATAGTGTATCTGCTTGTCATAAATTATGGGCTAAAAAGCTCTGTTCCATCCATGTACCCAAGTAAGGGATTTCAACACAGAAAAATCTCAATGTTTCACTTCAAAGTAACAGTACTGAATCGAAGACAGTTTTGCCTTTTGGGGGCTATTTGGCAAATGTCACTTTTTGCATCTTGCTATATAACCCTAGTGAGCTTGGAACTTGCTGTGCATATCTTTCTGGCATAAAACAATGATCCTCCTGTCTCTCACTCCAGAGTGTTAGAATTATAAGTGTGCACTACCACACTTAGCTGATACGAAAAGTTTTATATTGGCACAACTTGGAGGATAAGTGCTATTGACAACTAAAACAGCAACCAAGAATGCTACTAAACATTTTAGAGTGCCCAAGATAGAACTTGCTACCAGAAAACCAAAGAATCATCGAGCATAAAATATCAGTCATATAGGGGTTGAGAAACCTACTCTAATTGAATGAATAGCTTACAAATTCCTACTAAAATTGAAAGGGAGGCTGGAGAGATGGCTCATCAGTTAAGAGCACTGGCTGCTCTTCCAGAAGTCCCAGGTTCAATTTCCAGCACCCACATGGCAGCTCACAACTGTTTAGAATTCCAGTTTCTAAGGATTCAATACCCTCACACAAATATACATTCAGACAAAACACCAATACACATAACATAAAAATAAATATTCACCCAGAAGCTGATGGAAACAGATGCAGAGACAGAGAGCCAAACATTAAAGCAATAACAAGGAGTCATATGTAAAAGCTGGGGAAACAATTGAAGGAGCTGAAGGGGTCAAGGACTCTATAAGAAGACCTACAGAGTCAACTAACCTAGGTCCATGGGGGCTCACACAGACTGAATCACCAACGAAAGAGCATACATGGACAGATCCTAGGCCTCCTGCACATTATGTAGCAGATGTGTAGCTTGGTCATTATTTGAGTCCCTCCAGCAACTGGAACAGGGGCCCTCTTTGACTCTGAGTCCTGCCTTTGGATCCCATTCCCTTAACTGGGCCACCTTGTCTTGTCTCAGTGGGAGAGGATGCACCTAGTCCTGCAGCAACTTAATGTGCCTGGGTGGGTTGGTACCCATGAGGGACATCCCCCTCTGTAAAGAGAAGGGGAGAGGAGAATGGGACAAGGAATTGTGAGGGAGCAACTTGGAGAAGGAAGGGCTGCGATCAGGATGAAAAGTGAATAAATCAATAAATTTTAATTTTTTTAGAATAAAATGGAAACATTTTTAAAAATTTATTTGTTTTTATTAATTACAGTTTATTCACTTTGTATCCCAACAGTAGCTCCTTCCCTGTCCCCTCCCAATTCCACCCTCCCTCCTTCTTCTCTCCTCCCATGCCCCTCCCCCAGTCCACTGATAGGGGAGGTCCTCCTTCCCCTTCCATCTGATCCTAGTGTATCTGGTCTCATCAGGAGTGGCTGCATTGTTTTCCTCTGTGGCCTGATAAGGCTGTACCCCCCTGGGGGTCAAAGAGCCAGCCACTGAGTTCATGTCAGAGACAGTCCCTGTTTCCATTACTAGGGAACCCACTTGGAGACTGAGCTGCCATGGGCTACATCTGTGGAGGGGTTCTAGGTTATCTCCATGAATGGTCCTTGTTTGGAGTATAAATCTCAGAAGAGACCCCTGTACCTACACACACACACACACACACACACACACATATATATATATATATATATATATATATATATATATATATATATATATATATATATATATATATATGGCTCTTTTTGTGGAGCTCCTGTTCCCTACATGTCTTTCTATCTCCCCCTTTTTTCAGAAGATTCCTTGTCTATGAGTCTTAGCCTGTGCTTTGATATTTGGGAGGCCCTCTGTGGTCGGCTCCTGTCCTCTTCCATATTTTCTTCATCTTCCTATATCCATCCTCTTTGTCTTTCTGAATGAGGATTGATCATTTTACCCAGGGTCCTCATTCTTGCTTAGCTTCTTTAGGTGTATAGATTTTGGTATGTTTATCCTATATTATATGTCTAATATCCACTTATAAGTGAGTATATACCATTTGTGTCTTACTGCTTCTGGGATACCTCACTCAGGATGATATTTTCTAGTTCCCACCATTTGCATGAAAATTTTATGATTTCCTTGTTTTTATTTGCTGAGTAGTATTCCATTGTGTAAATGTACCACAATTTCTGTATCCATTTCAGACCTTTATTTTCTCTCTCATTATGTGCTATTGGTGAATGAGATGTCCCATTTACTTTATCTCTGAGATTTGTAGAAAAGGCAGATCATGAGAGAAACAGACAAGGTTGTTTGACTGTCTGGCGTGGACTATGATACTACAAACTAGCATGTATTCAATCCCGTACCTAATACAATTTGTATCCCTTATTTGTTAAAGAACTCAGGAAATGGCTTGACACTGAATTTTATATGCACATGGAATCAAATGCAGCCCTCCATAGCACATATATCTTTTTGGCTATTCTGATAGCAGTTCTGTTCAACCCTAAGACATCAAGCAGGTAAACAGGCACAGAGATTCCTACCCGTGTTACTTAAGGTTCTTCCTGGGAAGCAGTGGCTCACTCTTCAGATCAAGGGTCAGCAAGCTACAATCCACAGACCAAGGTGGCCCCATTTTACACAACATCTGAGCCAAAGCCAGCTTTAACATATCAAATGGTTGATAATGGAATAAAAGAATAATATGTTCAAGGATGTGGATGTAGTTCAGTTGAAAGAGTGCTCATGTGACATCCAGGAAGCCCAGAGTTTGATCCTCAGCAACACCTAAAATGGAAATTGTAGTACTTGCCTATAATCTCAGTACTAGGACAGAGAAAGCAGGAAGATGAGAAATCCAGTGTCATCCTTGGTTACATGGCAAGTTCAAGGGCAGCCAGGGATACATGTGAGACGTTGCTGACTGAGCTAGCTTCCCAGCCCCCAAAATAAAGTACGGTTAGAGCAATCATACACATCTGTTTGCTATTGCCTACGGCTGCTTTTGCACATAGACAGAAACCTATTATGGCCTGCAAAGCCTGAAATATTTACCCCCTAGTCCCTTTGAGAATACATTTGCAGGGGCTTGTTGCTCAATAGCTAATCTTGTTGCTCAACAGTTAAAAGTTTAGCAAATTGTCTTTCCAAGAGGCTGTTCTGAAGCCCAGCAAGTTTAAATCCCCAGCACCTGGCTCTGCTTTGGGGACATGCCTCCACTGTAGGGTGTTGGAGTTTCCTCCTTTGTAACCTGAGAAGACTTGGCAAAATAGTCTCCCATTCTTAACTGCCCATAGTGTACGGTGATTCCGGGCTGTTCCATGACTCCCAAGTGGCCATGAGGTAAAAGTGCAAAGCTCTTGTCTGAGCCAAAACCGCTCAGCCAGTGAGTCACTGACACAAAGCCAGAACTGGAAAGCCACTGTACCCATTCAGAACAGATTGGAGAAGTGGCACTCTACCAGTTTCCAAAATGTACACTTTCTTTTGGTCACTTTCACGCTACCTTTAGAGATTCTGTAGCCAATTTCTTTAACCATAGGTAAAAAGGGAACGGACAAAACTAGAGGAACGTTGTCAAGGAATGGAAGGCAGAGGCTGTCAACACCAAAATGTAGGGGGTTTTGTTTGTTTGTTTTGATTGGTTGGTTGGATTTGGTCCGCACAGCCTCCCCGTGAAATCTAGTACTTACCTCAGGTCTGTGGAAATCACCCAGGTACTTGACAACGTTCCTGTTGCTCCTATGGCAAGAAGAGTCACAGTGGCCCTCTCTGTTTTCTTAATACTAACACAGTTATTTATCCACAGTCCAAGGGATTACAGGTTGCCAGCACTAGCACACCAGCCCGGGATCTGTCACTATGGAACTAAGATGGCCTGCTGCTATGGCTGGAAAAGGAACAGCAAGGGAGTATGTGAAGGTAAGTTTTGTAAAAATTCAGACTACCCAGCAATTGGGTCAGGATGCCTATGTATCAGTCTATGACACAGCTAGCTGCCAATGGATTCTCTGGGGTAAAGACATGGGTAACTACCAATATTCAAAGTTTTGGTATCCAGAATGGTCAACACTATCACAGTAGACTGGAGTTATTTTAAGAGACTTTCATGTTCATTATTATTTAGATTACTAATTTGAGCAAGTATAACTAGGGTTTGGTTTGACTTTGGTTGGGTTTAATCTGTAGGAACTGAGATGGGCAAAACCAAACCAATTAACTCCTTCTAATTATAGCTTTTTCTAACTGATTTCTAATGAAATATACATTATTATCTAATTTAATTATTATCATATTAATTATTATCATATTTAATTATTATCTATAGTCTAATAGCCAAGTAGTCTCTGGCTACGAAGTAGAACAGGGACCTTTATATCTTATAGATGTGCCACCCCCATTTTTAAATTCCTTAACTGTTGTTTCTAATAGCAAGAAATGCATGCAGGTATGCAAAGGTGTTGTTTTTCCATTATTCTGTGCAGGTTAAAGGCTAAGAAAACAGACTATTTCTTAGATGCGGTTTCTCAGATTCTGTGTTAGGAGCTTATTGAGAGACCTCTGATAATTTCCAGAGGATTTCAGAAAGCTGAGATGAACATCTGCCTTTTTAAATTTTTATGCGGTTTTCCTTATTTGCCCATATTTGTGATCGAGAGCCATCAAACTTGCATTTCTCCAATGCAATTAATTGGTTATGTTGTCTGGAATAGACAACTCACTGTCCACCCCCAGTGACACACTTCCTCCATTAAGGCTACACCCCCTTATTCCTCTCAAGTAGTGATACTCCTTGACACTTCTCAGTGTAAAAATCTGCTTTCACTGTCCCCAGAAAGTATCAAATGCCTAATCATGAGTTCCTTAGCTGTTAAATAAGGTAATGTTATGCCTGAATGTTCCATAAATGCATTGAAATGCTACATTATATCCTCATAGGCCTTTCCCTGACCCAACACCCCCCATTGTAGCTGGCCCCCAGATAGCTACACGAATAGCTACTAGGGTGGTAGAGGTCATTATTTTTCAGTAAGGTAACCAATGGTAATTTCCCTGTGCCCCAGTTAGTATCCCAACAACTACCCACATTTATGCAAACACCCTAATTGAACTCAGTGGGTCTGTCTTAGTCACTGTTCTATTTCTGTGAAGAGACACCATAGCCATGGCAACTCTTATAAAAAGAAAGCATTTAACTGGGGCTTGCTTACAGCTTCAAAGGTTTAGTCCATCATCTTCATGGTAGAGAGCATGGCAGCACACAGGCAGACATGGTGCTAGAGAAGCTGTGAGTTCTAGATCTGGGTATGTAGGCAGCAGGAAGAGAGAGACATTGGGCCTGGCTTGGGCTTTTGAAACCTCACTGCCCACTCCCAGTGACACATTTCCTCCAATAAAGCCACACTTCCTAATTCCTCTCAAGTAATGACACTCCTCAAGGCCAAGCATCCTAACGTATGAGCCTATGGGGCCCATGCTTATTCAAATCACCACAGGGTCTAAAAAAGCAAGTGATGTGGAAATAGGAGGAAGGCTTGTTGGAAAGGAAAAGGAGTTCAGCGGGCATGGAAGGGAGATAAGAGGAGGTATATTGGGAGCTGAATATGATCAAAATACATTGTGTACACACAAAAAATTGTCAAAGAACAAACACGAGATTTTAAAATATCTAGATTGACTGTAGGGGAGGGCAGAACTTGATATCTGAAATTTATGAAACAACAGCTAGGTCCTGTGTTAATTAAAAGGGCAGATGTATGTACCTCAGCTGGTAGAATGTTTGCTAAGTATGCAGCATGATTCGATGTATTATGACCCATGTGGGTGACCTTGGAGAAGTTAGTGAAGTTCACTAAGGCTCTGTTTCCTCTTCTGGAACATGAAGAGGACAATACTCCTCATAAGGTCCAGAGCGGAGGCAGTAAATTGTGTGCTTACTGCCTGTCACACAGAAAAAAAAAATTCTTCATAAATTACCATGGACTCAGAAAGGACCAGTGACTCTTGTCACACTTCTGTCCTTCAAAGCACCAGGTGACGGGAACATTAAACGTATCTTTGTTCTTTACCTAGACACAACATTAAAAATTCTTCTTTGAAGGCAGTCAGGTGGAAAGGGGTAAAAGTCACCTGAGACATGTGACTTATAATTTCTTACAGCTTCACAAACCTCAACACTTACTGCTATTAAAATTCAGTCAGATCCAGCATGCCACTGGTGAGCAAGTGAGACTGAGCTTTGGCTTTCTGCAAGGGCTGTTCTTCAACTGGATCAGAGTAGTTTAGCCACAGTATGTACAACCAATCACAAGGTCAGTGATTTCATGGACTGTGTATCACAGGCGTGAAGGACTGTAAAGCAAAAGGTTAAAAGATCCAATGGAGAGTTTAAGAAAAATGTTCAATATGCAGGTGTTGGAAACTAAAGATAGTTAGCATCTCTGTTGCCTTTGTTGAATATTTAGGTTTTAATTTGCAACAAATACCTCTTAGATATAAAATTATATATCATATTTTATTGAATTTGTTTATTTTTTCCAGGGTTTCATGTAGCCTTAAACTCTCTAATAGCTGAAGATCTTAAACTCCTGATCCTGCTGCTTGAGTGCCAGGATTATAGCCCTGTACCACCATGCCCAGTTTATGTAGTCCTGAGGAAAAACCGCGGGCTTTTTGCATTCTAGGCAAACACTCTCCTAACAGTGCTACACACCTGCATGTTCCTTCTTGTCTATAAGGCCATATGTTCCTAGAAGCACAAAATAACAAGAATAGCCACTCTCCTCTCACTGGGATTCTTATTCCAAAACCAGAGTTCAGCCTATGCAGTAAGAAAAACACACATCGACCTGCCCCAACAAGCAATACCAAATTCTGGCTGGGAGGTCCCAGTCCAGAGATGCCTTCTCTTCTATCTGTTGCTGTTCACTCTTTGTTTCTCTCAATGACCTGCACCAATGTACACAGGACCCCTGCCCCCAGCTTTTGCCTCTGCCCTTGTCTAAATCTTCTCTCAACAGTGAAGTCTGATCAAGTCTGTATCATTAACCTCAAAATATATGTCACTCTAATGACCTGGAATGAAGTGCTGTCCAAAGACAAATCCCTGATGAAAAACTGCAGATGGAGGAGTCTGGGGGAGAACTGAGCATGAGAGTTTGAGTTTCTGCAGAGTGTGTTTCAGCCTTTGGCTGTTTTAGACACAAACTGATTTTCCCTTTGCTGGATTGGCTGTTCTGATCACAGATCCAAAGTCACTGTAAATTGAAAACATCTTTCTGAGGTTTTAAACTTAGAGCAAGGATATTACTCACTGTTTCTCCTGTGTGCTATCTGGCATTCATCCTGGACTTTCCTGTCTGGATCACATTGGAAATCAGCTTCCAGGTCTTTGGGGCTTAAAAAAATTCAAAGATTTATTTTTGTAACATCTGAACTTAAAGCTGCATCACCAAGTCCATGCTCATAACAAAGGAGACAGTGAAAATTAAACTCCATCTCTTTAGTCTCTAAAAGTGGAAAATTTTTGCTGGAAAATCTTTTTTTCTCTCTTTACCTTATTGGTTATGACTTGTTCAGAACCAAAATATTTCCCTGCTACAATTTCTGTGTCTATTGCTTTGTTCACTATTGAAAAAAAAATATGTGTTCTGGGCATGGTGACACACATTTCTAATTCCAGCACTTAAGAAACAGAAGCAAGAAAATCATGAGTTCATTATTAGCCTAGGCTACATAGTGAAATCCTGTCCCAAAACAAAAACAAAAACAAGGGCTAGGAATGTAGCTCAATGGTAGACCATGTGGCTAACATATACAAGGTCTTGAGTTCACACCTAGCACTGCAATATATTTGCATATATAGCGTATGATTGTGTATGGCTTATATCTGCACGTGCACATCTATTTTTTCATATGTAGCATATTCCCAACATTATATAAAATGTTGCAAGATAAAAAGTGAATTGTAAGTTTTTGTCTGAGGACACTGAAAACACAGTAACAGACAAAAATTGTCTCACTCATTTTGTTTATCTCCTTCCTATGAGCCTGCTTCAAATTTGCTATCATCTTCGATCATTTCTTTCCTTGCCTCCAATTCAGCTGCAACATTATAGCTTTCTTGTATTAGTGCACCATTTTGTTCACTGAGGAGAGAGTTATTGAATACCTACCTCATGCCATGTATCTGGATACAAAAGTCAATAACAGAAAAGCAACCCCTGCCTATGCTATGCTTCTAAGGCCGCCATCATCACCATGCTTCAAGTGCCCATCAGAGTGAGCTATTCAAATTTAATGGTAGCAAACAACACTAAAAAGAGATTGATCATCCCAAAGAAAAATAGTAAAGCTGGGGCGAAGGCTCAGTCTGTAAAGTGCTTGTCACAAAGGCATGAATAGCTAAATTCTATCCACAGATTAATAAATAAATAAACAAATAAAGCCAGGCATGCTTGAGCGTTTTTGTGATTCTGGCCCTGGAGAAGCAGAGGCAGGTGGTCTCTGAGACTCACTGGTGAGCCTTAATTTGTGATCCTTAAGGCCAGTGAGAGACTCTATCTCAGAAACAAGATGAAGGTGGCAGGGTGCAGCAAGATGATTCACTGGAAAAAGACCATTTGCCGCCAAGTGTGATGACCTGAGTTTGATCCCCAGGACCTATATGGTAGAAAAAGAGAACCAACTGGTGCAAGTTGTCCTCTGACCTTTACATGTATGTCATGGCATATGCATTCCCTGGCCCCAAATACAAATACATGTTTTGTTTTGTTTTGTTTTGTTTTGTTTTGTTTTGTTTTGTTTTGTTTTAAATAGATGCCACCTGAAGAATGACACAAAAGATTGTCCTCTGGCTTTCACATTAAAGTTCATACATGTGCATTCACATCCACACACATGTAAACATGAACACACACACAGGGAGAGAGAGAGAGAGAGAGACCAAAGTAAAACTAGAGAAATACTTAAGAGATGAGAAGAGACAAGTGGCAGAAAGAAAGAAATACAAAGACCTTGGAACTTGCCCATGTCACTCTGATATGTCTTCCTCTCAAATACTCTCCCTTTTTTATTAATGTTTTCAGTCGACATGCAAAAGTTTTTGGCAGTGTGGTCTGGGGGAGCTTTTCATGCTGGAGATGTGGCCACACTAAGCAAATGAGTACAATATATTAGCATTCATTGCTTGGTGGGTGTGAAGGCTGGTTTGGTTTACAAGGCAATTCCTGCTCAGTGTTGGAAAAGATGAAAGAGGAGTAGAGAGGAAGCAGATCTCAGTCCCTTCCCAAAGAGTTCTCTGCCATGTAGGAGACAGTTATCATGTGCACATTGTCAGTGTGTCTACTGTATCATCAGGACCTCTTTCTCTCTTACAGCTATGTGTGAGCCCAGATGCAAGTTCGGTGAGTGTGTGGGACCGAATAAATGTAGATGCTTTCCAGGATATACCGGGAAGACCTGCAGTCAAGGTCAGTGCAACACCAGGATCCTAGGACAAACGCCATTACAGTGGGGTCAGGAAGGAAAGAAATGAGGGTTTCTTAAGTGTTAGTGGTCAAATCTTGAACATTGTTTCAGGATAAGAGTTTTCAGCCAATCTCTTCTTGATAAATGTGAAACTTCTGACTGTTTTTTTTTTCAAATTACTAAATAAAAGGCCTCTCTTAAAATAATTGTTTTTCAGATTATCTAAATAATATGATAAATTCTTTATTTGAAAAAAAAACAGCAATGAATAAGGATATAAAAATAAAAAAGAAAGGGCTAGTGACACAACTCACTTGGTAGAGATTTTCCCCAGCACGAAAAAAGCCCTGGGTTCAATCCCCAGAAATGCATAAACTTGACATGATGACACACACCTGTAACCCTAGCACTTGCGAAGTAGAAACAAAATGATCAAAAAAGTTCAAGGTCATCTTTGGCTTCATGTCAATTTCTAAACCGGCCTGGGATATATGAGACCCCATCTCAAATGGAGGAAGGGCATCAGGGAGAGGCTCCACCTCTAACCATTATTAGAACCATAATTCACAGTTTGCGCTAGCTCAGTGGTTCTCAACCTGTGGGTCAAGATCCCTTTGGAGGTGTTGAATGACCCTTTCACAGGGATTGCATTTCACACATACTGTATATACTGTATATCAAATATTCACATTACAATTCATAACAGTAGCAAAATTAAAGTTATGAAGTAGCAGTGAGAATAATTTTATGGTTAGGGGGTCACCACAACATGAGGAACTGTATTAAGAGGTCATAGCAATAGGAAGGTTGAGAACCACTACCCTAGATCTTCAGATCCCTTTTTCATGACCCTATAAGCATCAGTATTTCTCATGGGTATTCTTACCTGTCAGTATGCACAGAGTTCAAACTTCTTAAGGCCATGCCCTAGTCTTTAGTATGAACATGTTTATCATTTATGAAAAAAATGTTGTATTTTTTAATTTTTTTTATTTTTTTTACACTTTATTTACTTTGCATCCCCCCTCTAGTTCCCTCCCTCCTCCCCTCCCAATGCCTCCCTTCCTCTCTCTTCTCCATGCATGCCCCTCCCCAAGTCCACTGGTAGGGGAGGGTTTCTTTTTCTTCCTTCTGATCCTAGTCTGTTAGGTCTCATCAGGAGTGGCTGCATTGTCTTCCTCTGTGGCCTGGTAAGGTTGCTTCTCCCTTGGGGGGGGGGGGGTGATTAAAGAGCCGGGCAATCAGTTCATGTCAGAAGCAGTCCCTGTTCCCATTACTATGGGAACCCACTTGGACACTGAACTGCCATGGGCTACATCTGTGCAGGGGTTCTAGGTTATGCATGGTACTTGTTTGGAGTATGAGTCTCAGAAAAGACCACTGTGCTCAAATTTTTTGGTTCTGTTGCTCTCCTTGTGGACCTTCTATCCTCTCCAGATCTTACTATTTCCCACTTCTTTCATAAGGTTCCCGCATTCTCCCCAAAGTCTCAACATCTGGCCGTAAGTCTCAACATCTGCTTTGATAGTCTGTAGGGCAGAGCCTTTCAGAAGCCCTCTGTGGGAGGCTCCTAATTTGTTTCCTGTTTTCTTCTTCTTCTGATGTCCATCCTCTTTGCCTTTTGGGATGTGGATTGAGCATTTTAGCTAGAGTCCTCCCTCTAGATTAGTTTCTTTAAGTGTACAGATTTTAGTAGGTTTACCCTATATTTTATGTCTATATGAGTGAGTATATACCGTGTGTGTCTTTCTGCTTCTGGGATAGCTCACTCAGGATGATCCTTTCCAGTTCCCACCATTTACCTGCAAATTTCATGATTTTCTTGTTTTTCATTGCTGAGTAATACTCCATTGTGTAGATGTACCACAATTTCTGTATCCATTCTTCCGTTGATGGACATCTGGGATGTTTCCAGCTTCTGGCTATTACAAATAAAGCTGCTACAAACATGGTTGAGCAAATGTCCTTATTGTGTACTTGAGCCTTTTTTGGATATATACCTAGGAGTAGTATAGCTGGGTCTTGAGGTAGCACTATTCCTAATTGTCTGAGAAAGCGCCAGATTGATTGAGTGGTTGTACAAGTTTACATTCTTACCATCACCATTTCCATTCTCTCCAATCCCTTTCCACTGCATACAATGCTAACTCAAACATTCTTCTCATATCCACTCACAGCCATTTACTCTGGAGTGATATTTTGGTGATATAAAAATCTAAAAAATGGAATTGTGTGCATATTTTTACTCAACATATACATTTCTGAGAAGTTTCTAGATAATGTCTTATTATGTAGCTCTAGCTGTCACTCTATAAAACAGGATGGCCTTGAACTCACAGAGATTTGCTTGCTTCTCCCTCCTGGGTGCTAGGATTTGAGGTGTGTGAGATCACACTGTTTCTGTTTTTGGTTTGTGACATTCTCACATATCCCAAGTTTGCTATGTTGATATGTAGCCTGAGATAGACCTTGAACTTCTCATGCTCCTGCCACCACCCCAAGTGTTTGGATTGTATGTATGGGCTACCACACTTAATGTATATTATGATAAAGTTGGAATCCAGGACTTTTACAAACCAGGCAAGCACTTTACCAACTGAGCTACATCTCCAGCCCAACAACAGAGCATTTCAAAAGACAATTTATGGTATTTGTCTTAGGCCATTTATCTACTGACAATTAAGAATTTATTTAATATCTCTTAGAACATTGACCACGTTTGCTGGCACACAACTATAGTCCCAGCACATAGGAAGTAGAAGCAGGAATATCAAGAGTTTGAGACCAGTTTCTATTATGTGCTAAAGAACAGCCTGGGTTATCTGAGACTCTGTCTTAAACAAGAAAAGTATAGAACAAAAGCTCTGTCCTCCAGAGAGAGAGAGAGAGAGAGAGAGAGAGGGAGAGAGTTATCAGATAATATATGAGTGATAATTGTAAAATATATTTATATAGTAATATTGTATGGAATGTGTACATGCTAAAACATTCTAGTTACTTTCCTAAAATTTAAACTTAAGTTGGAATCCTTTATTTTTAGTTGCCAAACTCAGGAATCATACCCATGGGATATCTGGCACTGTTGAAAGACATTTGAAGGACGTGCTGCTGGTATCTCCTAGCTAAATACTTGTCTAAGTTTTGGTTTCATTGCTGTGAAGAGACACCATAACCACAGAAACTCTTACAAAGGAAAACATTTAACTGGGGCTGGCTTAAAGTTCAGAGGTTTAGTCCATTATCATCATGGTAGGAAGCATGGAAGCTTGCAGGCAGACCTAGTGTTGGAGAAGTAGCTGAGATTTCTACATCCAGATCAACAGGCATCAGGAAGAGAGAGAAACTTGGCCTGGCTTAAGCATTTGAAATCCAAAGCTCACTCTTAGTGACACACTTGCTCCAAGAAGTTCATACCTACTCCAACAAAGACACACCTTACAGTTTTGTCACTTCCTAATAACCAAACATTCAAATATATGAGCCTGTGGGGGCCATTCCTATTCAAACCAACACATCACCTTACAGTTCCCAGAAGTGCCCTGTACCAAGAAAAATGGTTCAGTCCAAATGGCAATAGATGTTGATGTTGAGAGACTGTGGGAATTATAGTGAAAAAAAAAAAACAAAACAAAACACACACACACAAAAAAAAAAAAAAAAAAAAAAAACACCAAAAAAAAAAAAAAAAAAAAAAAAAAAAACACTCCAATGCTGGAGCTAGAGGTCAGTTAATAGATTATTTCCCTAGCATGCGCAACACCCTGGATTTGATTTCCAGTAAGGAATAAACAGGGCATGATAGCAAATTCCTGCAGTCCTAGTACTTGGACAGTAGGAGCAGGAAGATTAAAGTTTCAACCTGGCTACAAGAGATCCTGTCTCCTAACTAACAAACACACAAACAAACAAAAACACCTTGATAGAAAAAAAGGCCACCTTGGTCTTGGCTGTAGACTAGATGTTTCAACTAGGGTAATTTTGTATTCAGGGAATGTCTGGCAATGTCTGGACGCAGTTTGAGTCTTCACTGCTAGGAAAGGTGTTGCTACTGGTTATCTACTGAACAAATCTCATCCCTTCTTCTAAACACCCAACAATACAGACCAACCTCCACATAGAGGAATGATCTGGACTCAAATGTCAAGAGAAGTTGAGCAACTCTTGCATAAAGAAAGCCCCAGTAGTTAAGAAAGTACTCCCCACCCCCAGCCCTATGATAAGGTTGCGCACAACCAGAAAATTGCAGTTGACTTCTCTCATGAGAAATTTCCAGGGAGACAGAGACATGGCTCAGCAGTTAAAAGTTCAGATCCTAGTACCCACATACAAAAAAAGCTGGGCATGGTGATAAGAAACTTTGATGTGTAGGGCTCACTGGCCAGCCAGCCTAGCCTAATAGCTGAACCCTCTCTTGAATCCAAAAATCTAGCCATAGCACCTGGCCTCCTCATTCAAACTCATGTACACAAGCCCACACAAACATGCACAGAGAGCAAACACTGAGAACCACAGGTTCATCCGTGAGATCTCTTTCATCCCAGGTGCTTTTTTCTGTAGATCTTTTTTGGAGTCCTTTGGACTAGAGGGCCTATTTCTCATGCTAGTTCTCAAATTCTATTAAATATTAATATTGAGAGAGTGGTCCGGTTGTCTCAAGTTTTGAGGTTGTCTCTCTGCCTGCAATCTACCTATCCCATGGCAGCCTGATCAAAGCAACAGGCCTCAGCTAATGTGTTTCCCAAAAATTCTCTTTCAAAGGCAGGAGTGAGTCACCTCTGGCTTAAACCCAAGTGATGGGATGGGTTTTCCATTATGTCCAGTCAACATATTTCAATTCCTCCCTTAAAAGAGGGTGGCATTTGGAGCCAGTGAGATGGTGTATTCACAGGCACATACTCACACATGTGTGCATGCACACACACACGTTTGTGCAAAAGATAACAAAGTAATAAGAGTTAAAAACAAAAAAGCCAAGCATGGTGGCTCACGCCTTTAATCCCAGCACTCAGGGAGACAGAGGCACTTGGATCTCTGAGTTTGAGGCCAGTCTAACAAAGCTAATCCGGGACAGCCAGGATATTTACAGAGAAACTATCTCAAAAAACCAAAAAAAAAAAAAAAAAAAGTTTAAACACCAATAACATGGTTAACATGGTTGGAGTGTGTGAGGGAGATGATACGGTCAAGGGGACAAGCAAATGGAAAAGGAAGCTTCGGGGGGTTAAAAAATATGCATATACAGAACTTTCCAAAGGCAGGAACAACTATTGTTTTACTTTTCAAGGACATACTCTGCCTGCCACCATTCAGAATTGTCTTTTTCTCTTCTGTGGAATTTGGTGATTTTTTTTTTCTCCCTTCTATATCTTCCTTGGGGGAGTGAAGCCATGACTCCTTCTTCACAATCATACTTCCAAACACAAGACAGACCCTTTTATCACAATTTCTTTTAATAATTTTTCTCTTCTTTATCTTCTTCCTTTGTCAGACAGAGTCTCGTGTATGCCAGACTAAGAATGACCTTGATTCTTTCCTGTATCCACCTCCTGAGTGCTAAGATTACAAACACGCATATTTTTTTTTTTTGTGGCACTAGGTATTAAACTCAGGGCTTTGTCCATGCTAGATGAGCACATATCCAGCTGAGCTACACCTCTAGCCTACCCCCTTTATCATGTTCTTATTTTAAAAGAAATGTCATTTATTCCTTTTTTTTTTCTTTTACAAAAACATACTAAGAAGCTCAGAAAGAAAACTAATGCTTTCTTGAACATGCCAGTTAGCCAAATCATGGCTAGCATTGAGCACTGTTCACCCCAGGCTTTATTCCTTACACATGTTTGTTCTGTTGCTTAATCGTTTAGGATTAATCTGCATACATGGCATTGTAATCACCCAGTGAACACCTTCACTTGCAATTCAATATGCTGCAACCAGCTGCCTGTTGAGGTTCTCCCTAGAATGGTGTGAGCTAAGTTAATGGATGTTGGTCACAACAGTGCTGCTGCAATGAGCTGTATGGGATGAAACTCAAGGCTGTCAGGCTTGTGCAGCAAGTACTTTTATCTGCCAAGCTATCTCTCTGGCCCAAGTTATACATGTTTAATATATGTACACTCATATGTGATGCTACTTAAATGAAGAGGTAGAAACACACAGTATGAGTATTTATGCCTTTAACTACTTCCCTAACAGCTCATGCTGGTGACCTTAGCACTAGAAAGGATGAAGAATGAGGACTGCCTCAACTTCAAAGGCAGCCTGGGCTATAGTGTCAAGATAGATAGATAGATAGATAGATAGATAGATAGATAGATAGATAGATAGATAGATAGATCGATCCGTGGTTGGATGGATGGATGGAAAGAGAGAGAAAATCATGTTTTTTGTTGTTTTTTCAAAACAGGGTTTCTCTTTGCAGCCTTGGCTATCCTGGACTCACCTTGTAGACCAGGCTAGCCTTAAACTCACAGCGATCTGCCTGCCTCTGCCTCCCAGAAAGCTGGGATAACAGGCATGCAGCACTGTTCCCAACTAGAAAAAAGCATATCTTGACTTCACTTCATCTATCACAGGATGTATGCAATAGATTTATCCATCTTATTCTACTTGATATCCGTTTGTGAGAATCATCCTCTGTTGCCTATACTTCTGGTTTCTTCTATTTAACTGCTACACAATATACTCATCACATAGCCATCCCGATGAAGTGTGTTTGAATCACTTCTACTAATACATATGCTATTATGATCCCTTTAGTATATGTTTTGTATGTGTGATGTGAAAGGATACTCAACATTTCTGTTATGAATATACCCATGACTGGAACTGCTAGCTCATAGGTAGACCTGTTTCTAACTTCAGTTTTCCATAGTACCTGTAGCAATTTCCATTCCCTCCCATAGTGAATGATTGTCCTATTTACTCTACACATCACCAATCTTTCCAAATGGAAAGACATTTGACAGTTTGAAAGGAGGTAAGTGGCACAGGGAAGGTGACCCTTTGTCCTTGCCCAAATTGGCATCTAATCTTCCCCACATGAGTGTTTCCTGACTCCATTAACTTTTCTCTCTTTTCTGACTGCCCTGCAGATGTGAATGAATGTGGAGTCAAACCCCGGCCATGCCAGCACAGGTGTGTGAATACACACGGTAGCTATAAATGCTTTTGCCTCAGCGGCCACATACTTCTACCAGATGCCACATGTTCAAGTAAGTTTCAGCAGCCATTTAATACTGAAGCCTTGCCACTTGATATTTGTTGCACGGTGCAAGTGACTTAGTTGAGTAACTTTGAAAACATATCTAGGGTTATCCTGGTGTGGTCCTGCACATCTTTAATCCCAGCATTCATAAGGTAGAAGCAATCAGGTCTCTGTGGTCTCTGTGAGTTTGAGGCCAGTCTCATCTACATAGTGAGTTCCAGGCTAGGCAGGACTACATAGTGAAACCCTTTCTCAAAAAAAACAAAACATATTTAAAGTTAAGAATATGGCTTAGTTGGTAGAGTGCTTGCCTAGCATGAAAAAAAAAAAAATCCCTGGGGTTTGAGCCCCAGCACCACATAAGCATGCATGATAGTACATTTCTGTAATGCTAGCATTCAGGAGGTGGAAGCAGGAGGATAAGAAGTTAGTTCAAAGTCAAATCGAGTTATAAATCAAGCTTGAAATCAACATGGGGATACATGAGACTCTGCCTCAAAAAAAAAAAAAAAAAAAAAAACCACAAAAAAAAGTCTTTGACAACTCCAAAGGCTAAAACATCTTTGGGCACCTCCTTTTTAAAAAATTATGGTAAAATGTGCACAACATAAAATTCACCATTTTAACCATTTGAAACTGAGCAAACCAGTGACCTGCAACCATCACAATGTTCAGCCACCACCACCACAATCAAGTCCCAGAACAAGTTCATCACCCCTAAAGAGAGCACAACCATTGAGCTGGCAAGGTGGCTTGATGGATAAAAATACTGGCCATGCGAGCCTGATGGCCTGAGTTTGATGCCTGGAACTCTCAAAAGCCTGGCTCCCATTCGTAATTCCCAGCACTCTTAATTCAAATATGGGAGGTGGAGACAGGAGCATTGGCAGGAAGTTCATGACATACACAGTGTAACAAGTTACAAGAGAGACTATGGCTCAACAAGGCAGAAGACAAGAATCAAGTTCTGAAAGTTGTCCTCTGACCTCCACATGTGTACTATGGCGTTCATGTAAATAACACTCACACACACACACACACACATGCTCACTCATTTGTGCTCTCTCTCTCTCTCTCTCTCACACACACACACACACACACACACACACACACACTACTTTAACAAAATTTAAAACATACTAAAAAAAAAAAAAAAACATAACTATTAGCAGCCACTCCCTGTTGCCCTCAACAGCTACAAATCTGCTTTTTGTCTCTATGGATTCTCTTCTTCTAGACATTTACTTTATAAAAGAAAAAAAAAGCTCAATGGGGAAAATCAATTTTATCATGAAACTAGGCATGGTGAGCAAAGGGAGGTGATAAATTTCCACACCATCCCAAGACATCAATCCTTCCCACAAGCTATCTTTCTCACGCCACTTGCCCCGCTCCCAGAGATTAGTGTGTCTAGTTGGAAATGCATTCTGGCTCACATTCCGGGAAATAAAAGCCCTTCTGTGATAATGAAACTCATGTCCTGTGGGAGGGTGGGAGTCTCCATCCATTCATTCCTTGAGGGGAGAGGCTTTTTAAGTTTTTTATTGCACCTGAAAGGCAAACCCACCTTCCCTGCCTGCCTTCCCTCCTCTTTTGCCATCTCATTTTCTTCTGCCCCTCTCCCACCCCCACAGAAAACACAAGCCTGCTGCAGTCACCCAGTTTCCTAGGGTTGCAGTTATGTAGGCCCCTAGCCCATCCCCAGATGCCTAGCTCTCCCCTGGCTTCTTTGTCCTAGCCCTACATCACCATTAACTCAGATCCTCCCTTAGCATACAAATCTAAGAGATACCACACACATTTGCAGTGTCTTTTTCAAATATCCTTAGTCTTAGGAATTAAACAGAAACCTACAGGAAACAATCTTGTAGCTTAATGAATTCTGGTACAGCACTCTTGTGACTACCACCAACCAGAATGTCCTTCTCTCAGATTCAGGATCAGGAGCCTTATCAGTTGAGCTACCCAAGCCTTTTCAGAACTTCCTCCTCTTAGACCTCCCCAAAGGGGACCATTATCTTGGCTTTTACAGTGATCACTTCAAACTTTTTAAAAGATGAATGCTAACGGATGGTTCTGAAACATTCTGGGAGAGCCCATTCAGTGCCAAAAAGAGATATCTTTCTCCATATGGAAAGATAGTTAATTTTCATAATTAAGTTTCAAAGAAGAGAGCTAAAGAGAAGAGAAATGAATAATATAATCATGAGTAGGTATTTGTTTTCTTACATTAAGTCTCCATTCCTGCATCCTCTTTCTTTACCTCTGAGGATTATTTGTGCCTCACCAATAAGAGCTTAAGGAATAGTCCTTGATCTATTTCCTGGGTGCTGATTTATTTCCTCCTGGCCCATTTCACTGTCTCTGGTCCCTCTTGGTGACTAATATTTTATGGAGGTGGGTGAATGGAGTATATTTAACAAAATCATGATTGTGATCACTGGTCTGGGAATATAAGATGTTTTGAGGGGGCTGGGAAATGGCTCAGTAGGTCAAAAGCACTTGTCCTGCCAGCATGAAGACCTGAGTTCAAATCCCCAGAACAATTGTAAAAACAAAACACATAGCACAATGGTCTAAAATCCCAACAACACAACACTGTAGGAAGATGTGGAATAAAAATAAAAGACTCCCTAGACATTTCCAGGCCAGCTAGCCTGGAGTACACAGTGGAAAAACAACATCAATCAACATTCTTGGAAAGTGAGGCCTGGCACCCACAGTTGTCCACACAGATATTGTGGCACATACATACACACCTGAACTCACACATGTAAACATGCACATCCATGCATGTGCACATCCATGCACATCCCACACACACAGTTGCATACATTCATGCTTGCATGATGGGTTTTTTTTAAGTTCATATGCATTTACAATCCATATATATTGAACTTTTGCTTAGTAAGTATATTTTTGTGAAATAAGTTGTGTTAAGCAAAAAGTGACTAAAAACTATGTCATTTATTTAAAATGTTGAAGACAACCAGTTTCAATGAATGTTAATAAAGACTTAGTCTCCACTGTCCTCAGAGTGATTTTCTACTCATGTTTGTGGCCTCTCAGCGATCATATGGCTGCTTTAGCTCCCGGTGTCATGTACACATTAAAAATAAGCAAAGAAAAGGAGATAGAGGTGCTACCAATGAGCCACTGCTTCTTTCATGCCTGCTCCTCTTATCATTCAGTCAGCATCTTTCACAACAGACTCATCTTACTTTTGTTTGCTTGCTTGTTTGAAACAGAATCCCATGCATCCTGGGTTCCCCTCAAACTCACTACGTAGCTAAAATAACCTTGAACTTGTGATTCTCATTTCACTTCCCCCAAGAGCTGAGATTGCAAGCATGTGCTACCATACCCATTGACATAGGAACAGAAGAATCCCTAGAGGTCTCCAGGCCAACTAGCCTGGAGTACACAGTGGAAAAACAACAGATACCTGTGGTGTGGTGCTAGGGATCAAATGCAGTGCATCATGCAGACTAGGCAAGCACTCTACAACGGAGATCCATCTGCAATCCCTCCAGTAGACTTATCTTTGTTTTTCTTTGGCCACACCAAGACATGTAGCCACTTTCAGCTGCAAGGGAAGCCAGACAAGTATCTGGATTGTCAGCTATACATTTTCACAATGGTAAAAATGACAAGGAAAATGGGGCCCAGAATAGCTGTTGTGGGAGTGACCACCTGTAACTGCCACATTATTACAGGTGCCTGACACACCAAATTCTGTGGCTTGAGGCTACACATTTGTTCAAAGATCTCTTGAGTTATTTTACTCTAACTACTCACACTGATAATCTACATCAGCAGTTAGTTTTCATCCTCTAGACACTGGCCATGTGACTTAGTGATCTGAGTGCATGTAAGTGAGAAAAGGGCTGAGGAGGGAGTTCAGTTTGTATCATGCTTACCTACCTTATACAGACCCTGGGTTTACTCCTCAGTACTGCATAAACCAGGTGTGTCACATTCCTGTTATCTCAGAATTTTTGAAATGGAGAATCAGAAAGTTTTAAGGCTGCACACTGTGTTCAAGGCCAGTCTGAGATACGTGAGAAGAAAATGTTTCAATTTAAAGGACACACAGAGTCAGAGACAGACACACAGAGAGAGAAAGGGAAAGAGAAGGGGGTACAATCAGAGCTGTATGTTCTGCCTCGAGATAATCAAGTGCAGTGCATTTCATTGGTCAATAAAACAAACCATAAGTGAGTGAGCTTCATCCCATGGGCCGCCATGACAACATTCCTTCCCAGATTCCTCTTGGGTTTCAATTTAGGACCCAGACCATGAAGCCTATCCTAAGACATACTACATTTCACATCTCAGAATTGGAAGAGACTTTCTTAGTTAATCTTTGTCTACTTTTGCAGATTCTAGGACGTGTGCTAGGACAAACTGCCAGTACAGCTGTGAAGACACAGAAGAAGGACCACGGTGTGTGTGTCCATCCTCTGGCCTCCGCCTGGGCCCAAATGGAAGAGTGTGCCTAGGTAAGACAGAAGGTGTCACCACCATTTCCTCTCCGTTCCTCTCTAACCCCCTCCCATTCTCCCTCCCTTCCTTCTCCACTGAATTCTGTTTTCATCCATCACAGGGCTTGTGCTGGCTGGATATGGCAAATTCATCAAAGTATCGATGTGTCTATTTATGGACTATCTTCAGTCATTTGTGCTCTCTAAATACTTTGGGATACAAGGAAAAGCAGTCTTCTAGTAATCTATACTGCCTAATGCCTTAATGGACAGGGAATGAAATTTCTTTTTACTTACTGTATTGACACTGCATATTTGACTTCAAATTACCATTCAGCTGATACTATGCCACTTATTCATTGGGTCAGATCTTATGAGCTGTTAGGATTTGTATCAATTTCTGGCTATCATTTTCCTGGAAAACATGTATTTACTTATTTGTCCTCAGTATTAATTTATTGAAAATAGTATATGCCTCCTCTGCCGTTTAGGCACTGATTTAAATACTTTTCCATATTCTCTTTAAAACTTGCTCTAGGGAATGGGGTTGTAACTCAGAGAGTGCTTGCCTAGCATGCACAAACCCTTGGGTTCAATCCACAACACTACATAAATATGTGGTAGAGTATACAATTTACCATGGCACTCAACAGATGAGGGCAGGGAGATCAGAGCTCATCATGGAGATCAGAGGTCCTCAGCAAGTTCAAAGCCAGTCTGGATCACCTACGAATTTCTCAAACAAAAACAAGCCTTTAAATTACTCAGCACATAGTAGGTAGTGGCAAGCAGACTTCTGTGGGTACAAGGCCAGCTTGGTCCACATAATGAGTTCCAAGCCAGCCAGAAATACATAATGAGACCCTGTCTTTAAAAGGCAAAAATAAGTGGAACGCAGTGGCACACACCTGTAATCCCAGCACTCAGAAAGCTGGCAAGTCTCTGTGAGTTTGAAGACAGCCCCATATACAAAGCTTAATCCAGTTACAGCCAAGGCTACAGAGAGAAATCCTGTCTCAAAAAAAGTAAAAATAAAATTTCATTGTTCTTTCTGACTAGACAAAATGGGCAGATTAAATGGGAACCAGTTAAAGAACACATAAACTGTTCATTTAAATTTAGTAAAATCTATCTGGGTGCGGTGACCTGCGACTGTCATCCCAGTACTTGGAGAGGCAGAGACAGGTGGATCTCTGAATTTCACACCAGCCTTGTCTATAAAGTCCAGGACAGTCAAGGTTACACAGAAAAAAAAAAAAAACCTGTCTTGAAAACAAAACAAAAAAAAATTAGTAAAATCTGTGGCCTATAGCTATAACTTTCTTGCTCTCCTTGTTTTACTGCACATCTTAGTTTGTGAGTCCACAAAAGCTGACCAAACAGTTGATTCTCTAAGTGATCCCAGGAAACACTGGTTGAGGACCTAGAACATGTCTCAGGGAAAGAGAGGTACCAGCACTGGGCCAGTCGGTGAGCAGGTTCAATGAGCTCTGGGCACCTCTGTTACTTTTCTCTTTGCTGTGATCCAAACACTTGACACTTATGAAGACTTTCTTCCTTAAAAAAGGATGCGCTTATTTGGGCTTAGAATTTGAAAGGATGTGGAATATTAAAGTGGGGGAGGCATTGCAGCTACAGTGTAAGGTGAAGCAGCTGCCACAAGAAGTCCACAATCAGAGAGCAGAGAACTTTCTGGAAGTGAGGTTTGTCTATCAGAATTCAAGCCCCGCCCCCAGTCACTCCCTCCCTCCTGTAAGCTCCTCCTCCTAAAAGTGCCAAAGTCTTTCCAAACATCACCAGTGACCAAGTTTTCAAATGCATGAGCCTATGGGGGACATTTCACATTCAAACCACAACTCTTGGAAAAGCTGCCTCTTGGTTCTCCTTCTCTGGCAAGGTTTTTGGGTGTGTCTCCATCAACACCTGCTATTCCCTCATGGGAGGCTGCTCCAGGGTTAGACCAATGAAATGATGATGCGCACAACAGATTTTATATGAAAGAGGTTTATTGGATGGAAATGAAGAGAGAGAGAGAGAGAGAGAGAGAGAGAGAGAGAAGGAGAGAGTGAGACATGATAGGGGGAAAGAAGAGAGAGCCCTAATAGAGAAAGGGAGTGAGAGAGAGAAAGAGAGCAAGTGGGCAAGAGAGCACCAAAGTGGTCTTTGGTCCTTTTAAGAAGCAACTTAACTACACCTGCCATGCCTATGACATCATAGGTTGCTAGGCAAACCAGACGCAGGCTGCCTAAATACTAACACCTAGTCCTTAAAATCTGGACCAGGAGCAAGTCTAGCAGGCAGCTTATGAAAACTTGGCAGCTGAAATCCAATTTCACCCATTTTCGCATTTCGTTCATCTTTGTGAGTTTGAATATGTTCAATCACCTAATTGTATATGTTTCTAACAATTATATTGCACCAAATATACATAACATTTAGATTGGGTGAGCACATAGTCTCAATAAGGAAAGAACTAATGAAACCAGAATTTTGAAAAAAGCTCATATTTCTTTCATTTAAAATGTAAGCATGATGTAACAACCTCTTGAATCTAATAGAAATATTTTTCAGTCAAGATGCTGGATGTTTATTTGTTCTAAATGTACATAGTTTGATGAATTCTGTGTATAAAGTAAGCTCAGCCCTATAGGCCAGGGAAGCACTTTTTAAAAATGTACATGTATATTAAACTTTGTCTCCTTATTTATTTATTTGTTTGTTTGTTTATTTATTTATTTAATTTTTGCTATGTTTTACTGTTGTTATTGTTGTTTGGTTTGGTTTTTCAACACAGGGTTTCTCTGTGTATTCCTGGCTGTCCTGGAACTCACTCTGTAGATCAGGCTGGCCTCAAACTCATAAAGATCCTCCTGACTCTGCTTCCTGAGTGCTATAATTAAAGGCCTGCAAACAGCAACACCCAGTTCCTGTCTTCATTTCAGGAGTGACCAAAGATTTAATTAGGTTCATAGAGCTTAGTATCCTTTAGTACAAGATTTACCTGATATGGCTAAATCTTGATCCAACAGAATTTAAATTTTTACCTATCTCCTTCATTGGTTGGGTACCATTGTAATTGGAAGGGAGAGCTGACGCTCAGGAAAATGATCATGGAACCATAAGTTAACTCAACTCAATACTTGTTTGTTATTTTAAGAGTGCAGCAAGATAAATCAGTTGGTGAAGTACTTGCTTGACATGCATGTGTCCTCAGATTGATCCCTAACATATGCTAATGGGGTGGGAGCTGTGCAATGGAAACAATAAGCCAGAATCAATTTTCATGCTTAACCCAAGGTCCAACCTACTTGATATCTATAAATTAGAGCAATGCCTGAGTCTTAGCAGATTGCTCAGTATAGCTGTCAGCCCTGCTGTGTGATGATATCACATTCAATAGAGAGAAAAGGAACATGCCTAGAGTTGGTTTAAGTTGTAATGTTACAGCCGGCCTTTAAGTGAGGCCAACATCATCTACAAAGCTAGTCCAGGACAGCCAAGGCTACACAGAGAAACCCTGTCTGGGAAAATAAAACAAAATAAAAATAGTTGACTTGTTACACAACTATACTCAACCCACAGCTTAAGCAACAGCATATTCTTACACAACTACATTTTTTTGTGATTTGTGTCAGTCTCATAGGAGCTTACAAGGAGCTGTGTAATACTTTTACAAAATGCAAGTCTTAAATGTTTGTGTCTTTTGCTCAGAGTTTGGCTACCTTCACTTCCAAAAATTGTATGCTATACAATAGAATTAGTAGCTTGGGAAAAAAGGTCACTCGGCACATATGTAAAGCATAGGTACTACATGCCAGGGACACACTAGGCCCTAGAAGAGCTGGGGCCTAACACATGAGCAGAAATAAGGAGTGGGGATGTAATTCAGTTGATAGGGTGCTTGCCTAGCATGCATGCCAGCCAGTGTTCCAACCCCAGCATCATATAAACAAGGCATGGTGGCACACACACCTGTAATCCCAGGACTAGAAACATGGAGGCAGGAGGATGAGGAGTTAAAACACATTCCTGGCTACAGAGTGAGTCTGAGCTCAAACCAAGATACATGTCAGAGAGGTTTCGGGAGGTGAATATAAGTAATGACATTACAGCCAGGTAACAACTCCAAGAAAAGATGGGCATATTGCTCTGGACCTGTAAACTAAAGACCTGTGCATGTACCTGGTGAAGATCTAGAATACTTCTTGAAGTTATGCCATAGGCAGCAGATAATCAGTTTTCTAGGCAAGGAAACTGTCCATGTGCTTGAGCATTGTGTGCTGGGTATGAGGTGAGTACCCATGAGTGCGCATGTGTTGGAGAACTCTTCCTGCAACCACTGACAGCTTCTCTTCCTAGATATTGATGAATGTGCTTCCAGCAAAGCAGTCTGCCCTTCCAATAGAAGATGCGTGAACACATTTGGAAGCTATTACTGCAAATGTCACATTGGTTTTGAACTGAAATATATCAGTCACCGATATGATTGTGTAGGTAAGATCCAGTGGCATTTTTTTCTTGCCTCCAAAGCTTATGGGCCTTCTCTTCAGGCACTTTTTATGCATTCAGTCTACTACATTGACCATCTGGACAACACACACACACACAAAAAAAAACCACCCACTAATATTACATTTTTGGCATTTAGGTAACTCCAGTGAGATTAATTATAAAGCCAGGTCCATAGTGATTTAAACAAATAAGTATAACTCTGTTATGGAAGCAAATATCTTGAGAAGATTCCTATGAAGTTTTTTTTAAGCTGGTAAATTTATTTAGTTTATATGTTTGTTTATATCTCTAAGTACATATCTATGAATCAAAGCAATAAAGAAATTTTTTTATTTGCTATAAGATTAAGAATATCTCAGTGACAAGGCATGGTGGCTCACACCTGTAATCCCAGCACTCAAGAGGCAGAGGCAGGTGGATCTCTGTGAGTTTGAGGCCAGCCTGGTCTACAAAGCATGTCCAGGATAGCCAAAGCTATACAGAGAAACCCTGTTTCAAAACTGAAAAACAGAAGATCTCAATGGTCTGTTCTTAATATTTTCCATTGGATTGACTTTACAAAAATATCTGAAGGAGACTGGAGAGACGGCTCACTGCTTACAATCACGAAGACCTGAGTTTGGATCCCAGCACCCATGTAACAAACAAAGTATTCTGAAAAACAGCTGAATCCCAGCTCTAGGGAGCAGCGACAGGAGGATCACTGGGTTCTGCTGTCTTCTAGCCTACCTAAGAAAGCAGGAGCCCCATGGAGAGACTCTTCCTCAAAAAAAAAAAAAAAAAAGGCAAATAACCATAGAAGAAGACAGTCAATATCCTCTTCTTGACTCTGCTCGAGACACAGGCACACACAAACACACACCAGTTTTGTAAAGGAAAAGTGTATGGAGGGGATCATGTGCTTTCCTCTTTCTTCTGTTAGCCCTTTTGTAGTTCAAGTGTGCATAAAATCACTTTCTGCTAACACTGTTTTTGGTGAGCTACCAGTCTCATCTTAAAATATGAACATCTCTTAATGAAGGGATTCCAAGCCTCAAAGAGCCGGTGAGGTCAGATATGAATACCTGTTGTTCTTAATTTACTGTCCTACAGGGAAGAGAAATTTGGGTGACCTCTAGCTCTCTATTCACGGAATATTGGTGACAAAGATATGCACTTGACACAGAGAGCTAACTGTTGGAGAAAATATGATTCTTTCAATCCTGTACTTAAAGTTTTTTGAGACCTGTCTTGTATCATCATGTTGGGGCAACACCCCATTGCTGTTTTTTTTTTTTTTTTTTTTAATGATTTTCGTTTTTGAACAGGTATTCCCTCAAACCTTCTTAAATACAAAGACTACCCTAGACAAGAGCATAAAATTCATGTTTGTCATGAGCTTGGACCCACACCAGGACCTCACTCTGTCCTGTCGATCCAGCTAGCTGTGCAAACCAATGACAGTGTGCAGTGTTGCCCAGTTCGCTGACACTACAAAATGTTCTCCCACACAACATGTTGGGAATCCACAGGACTTCCCAAGGAAGCAAATCTCTGATGTACTAAAAGTAGCCAAGATTAGCATCAGAGCTCCTTTGGTGACTGAGTTCAAAACAATACACTTTTGTGTACTTACGTGCACAGAAGCATAGGCAGGACATAGGGTGGAGGGGAGAGCACTTGAAGCTCCCACTTTGGAGGAACCTGGCCAATTTTCTACCTCTAAATCCAACAGACGAGTTCAAACCAGCCTGACCCTTTCCCCTGGCAGGTTTTGAACAAAATGCCCATGCCTATGCATTTAGATGGTGGCATAGGTTCCTGGATGATCCTGCCTTTTGTTTGTGAGGAGTTTCAAGCCAACATTAGAATTTATTTTCTGTTATTGTTCTTTAGTTTCAGTTTACATGGATGAAATCAAACCAATCCAAAATTTAGCATTTATTTCACACATTTATGTTATTTAGTTCCAGATTATGTGGGTGAAAAGGTTAGGGAGAAACTCCAAATACCTTATCAGATCTCAATAGCATTAATAATAAGCAAGCCAAGAAGTTAGTCTGAGGGAGGAGAGTTTTGGGCACCCTCCCTACATACCAGGCAGGCGCCAGGCAAAGCCAGGGCTCCCAGCCAAAAGGCCTCTGGTTTTGAACACCTCTCCATTCTTGGGCAGCACTTAGTTTGCTGAGGTGTTGAGTAGTTGGCTCTGAAGTTGCTCAAGTAAAAAGGCTACTCTTTCAGTGAACCCTTTTATCATAAAGTTGTTCACTGGAATGCCCCTCCTTTCAGATATAAATGAGTGTGCTCTGAATACCCACATGTGCAGCCTCCATGCCAATTGCCTCAACACCCAAGGATCCTTCAAGTGCAAATGCAAGCAGGGATATAGGGGCAATGGACTTCAGTGTTCTGGTAAGTAGCATTTGGTCATGACAATTTTCCTGTCTGTGCCCCCCCACAAAAGCATTCTTTCCAGATAGTGTGTGTGTGTGTGTGTGTGTGTGTGTGTGTTTCTCAACCTACTGTCTTTTCCTAGTTGGGCTGTATTTCTGGTACTCACAAAAGTTATAGGCACAAAACTGAAAGACCAAGGGCTGGCATATAGTTCAGTTAGGAGAGTGTGTCACATGTAGAAAGCCTGGCCCCCAGTAACCCATAAACTAGGTCTGGTAATCTCAGTACTTGTAATAGGTAGACTCAGGAGGCTCAAATATTCAAGGTTATCCTCCAATATATAGTGATTTTGAGCCCAGCCTGGGATATATGAGACCCTGTCTCAAAAACAAACAAACAAATAAACAAAAACTGTTGGGGGGACAAACAAACAAAGGCAGTATTTCTTATTTTTCTGGTTACCAACACTTTCATCAGGACTTTTTCCGGAACAGCAACCAAGATAGGATGTGGTAGACATTACTTCTTGTCATCCTGAAATCTACATTCTCTCTATCTCTCTCTCTCTTCCTCATTCCCTCTCTGTCTTTATCTGTGTGTGTATGTGTGTATCTTTAATAAACCCTTTAATGGTACCGAGTTTTAACTGTAAATGTATGAGTCAGACACGAAACTAAAAAATGTAGAACAATAGGAAAAGTGATTTCCCATGAGTATTATGTCTGAAGAAATGTTCCAAAAGATTTCTTACTTGGAGAGGAACCCAACCTGACGCTCCATAATCTTATGGTACTAGGGTATTAATGCAAGCCTTTCTGATTTTTCACACCCTGGAAAGAAGCATGGACAATTAGATATCAGCCCTTATTATTTCAATTTGGAAGTGTTGGATTTCTAGGGCCAAACTAATAATGATGATGATAGTGGTAGTAATGGTGATGGGTGATGGTTGATGGTGGTGTAGGTGAACACTGGAAAATCCAGGGAGCATATGGAATACCTTTCAGGGCAAGTTATCTATACTTACAGTGAAAGCCATTCCCTGGTAAACAGAGTCCTACAGTGTTAGAAGTCAACCAGTGAGCATGGTGACTCATGCCTGTACTCCCAATACTTGAAAGGTGGAAGGAGGAGGATAATGACTTCAAGGTCCTCCTCAGACTGAGACAAATCCATTTATGAGAAGCTTGTCATGGGGTTAAAATGAGGTGACATAAGTAGAAAGCTTCATTCAGCGGTCACACATTAGTTGCCCATCATCTCAACCCACTGTTGAAGGCCAGAAACTGTACTGTGAAAGTCTAGAAACAAAAGTGCAAAAATGCTGTGCATGAAAAAAATAGAAGCTCCACGAAAATATGTTTCTTTAAAGAGGCAACTTACTCTCTGTAGACCAGGCTGACCTTGAACTCACAGAGATCCACCAGCTTCTTCCTCCCAGAGTGCTGGGATCACAGGCGTGAGCCACTGTGCCCAGCTTGAATTAAGTTTTTCTTGCTGCTGTTGTTTTCCAGACAGGGTTTCTCTATGTAACAGCCCTGGCTGTCCTGGAACTCCCTCTGTAGCCCAGGCTGGCCTTGAACTCACAGAACCTCCTGCCTCTGCCTCCTGAGTAAAAGGTGTGTGCCACCACCACCTGGCCGAATTAACTCTTGAGAAGGGACAAAGTGTATCTTTGTCCTTTATCAGAAAGCTTCCTGTACATGCTCTGTAGACCAGACTGGCCTTGAACTCACAGAGATTCACCTTGCCTCTGCCTCCCTGAGTGCTGTGATTACAAGCATGTGCTACTGCATTTGACATCAAACATCATTAATAGAATAGATCAAAAAGTATTAAAGAAATAAACAAAAAAAGTTTTGAAAATGTAAAAAATAAGCATAAAAATGAAAGTTTAAAAAAAAGGCATGCTTTACCAGAAGAAAAATAACAAAGCCTTCTGTTAGTGGACCACAACAAAACCCTGCTATGTCTACCTTCCTTTCTTTCACATGGTATTTTAAATTTGAATAAGGGAGCAATTTTAATACTCTCTCTTTTTATATGATATTTCAAATTTTAAAGTCAGGCAAGTCTGATATTTCCCCCTTCTTTTATCCATCACTATTTTTTACTAGCCAAGTTAGTATGTTGCCAGGGACACAGAAAATAGAACCAGAAGTGGTCCCACTGTGATGACTATCAAGCCTGGCTGATGATTTTTAAATTTATTTTCTTTATTCCTTAACAATTTCATAAATGTGTCTAATTTTTTTTTTTTTTTGGTCATTTGGCACCTCCCTCCCTTTAGCCTCTCTTACTGCTCCCATTGAATCCCTTTTTCTGAGGTCTCCCTCCTATTTTAATGTCTTAGTTGTTGTTGTTCTGTCTTTTTCTTTCAAGGAGGGCAGTGACCTACTGAATTTAATTAATTACAATTGCTTACATGAGCATGGGATGGGGGAAGGTTATTTATTAAAGCATGGGCAGTTTACCAGCATCTACACCATTTTAGAAAATGACTCTCCCCTCCTCCAGTAACCATCAACTGCAAACAGCTCCTTGGAGGAGGTGCAGCCTCATAAGCCCATTCTCCATCCATAAAGGAATGTTGATAGGCTACATCTTATGCAGGTTACCACAGCTACTGTGAGTAACATGCAATTCAAACGTGGAATGCCAGGTCATGTCTAGAGGACAGTGTTTCACAGCACAAATCCTCATGCTCTGGTGCTCATGTTTTTCTACCTGTTCTGCCAGGGTGCTCCCTGAGACTTAGAGGGGATGCTATGGACATCTTATTTGGGGCTGATTTTGAAAGCACTTACTTCCTACACTTGAACACTTCCAAAATGGTCTATTGTTCATGAATGATCTCAACCAGATGGAGATTCTCATATGCTACTTTTTGGTCTAGTTATCCCTGAAAATTCTGTGAAGGAAGTACTCAGAGGACCTGGGACCATCAAAGACCGGATCAAGAAGTTACTAGCTCACAAACACAACATGAAGAAAAAGGTGAAACTTAAAAATGTCACTCCGAGACCCACCAGTGCACGCATACCTAAGGTTAACTTGCCTTTCAGCTCTGAAGAAAGCATTTTTAGGGGCAGAAACTCTAATGAAGAACAAAAAAGGAAGGAAGGAAGGAAGAGAGAGGAGCTTGAAGAAGAGAAAGGAGACAAAGCCCTGAAAAACGAGATAGAACAGGAGCGGAGGCTTCGTGGGGATGTGTTTTGTAAGTATTGCTATTGTTATTCTTGCATTTTAGTTATAAAATGAATGTGATTCCTCATAGCTTAGCTCCAATTTTATATATTGTGAGTCTGAAACATACAAACATTTTATTTAAAAAAGCCATTTTAATACAATTACTTTTAAAATCAAAAATAAAAATATCACACAGTAACTTTGAGGAGGCCACTTAAACACTTGCATATTTCCAAAGTCTATACATCTCAGTGAGCTTCTATACATTTATCATGGCCATTCTGAAGCTGTGGAGCTTCACTTGGGGTTTCACATTTTTAATACCAATACTTTTATGCACTTATCCACCCCAGAAAGAAAAATTATGGTAGAATTGAAACTTGGGGGGGGGGGGGGAAAACAGCTTTATACACTCTTTCTTGACTTGTGTCCTTTTGCCTGTATTCTGTATTTTCTCACCAGACGTAATTTTCCCTGTATTCTGTTCATTCTCATCACCTGTCATTTTGGCAGTATTCCATTCTTCCTTGTCATCTAATACTGCCCTCTCTTATTTGTCTTTCTAAATGCTTTATTATATCCACACTCCAACCTGTTGACATACATATATTAGGAGCTAGGATCAACATATGAAGACATGCTGTGAATTTTTAATGCTTTTTTTATTAGTACTTAATGCAAATATATTTTGCTTTCTTTTTTATTATCATTTATTACAACTTATTCAATATGTATCCCAGCTGTGACCCCTCCCTCCTTTCCTCCCAATCTCACCATCCTTCCCTCTTCTCCTCCTATGTCCCTCCCCTAGTCCACTGATAGGGGCGGTCCTCTTCCCCTTCTATCTGAACCTAGCCTATCAGGTCTCATCTGGACTGGCTGTTTTGTCTTCCTCTGTGGCCTGTTAAGGCTGCTTCTCCTTCAAGGGGAGGTGATCAAAGAGCCAGCCTTGGAGTTCATGCCAGAGACAGTCCCTGCTCCCCTTACTAGGGAACCCACTTGGAGACTGAGTCTGTGGGCTACATCTGAGCTGGGGCTTTAGGTCCTCTCCATATATTGTCCCTGGTTGGGGTATCATTCTCTTCAGAGCCCTCAGGGCTCAGTTTTTTTTATTTTGTTTGTTTGTTTGTGGGTTTGGGTTTTTTTTTTGTTGTTGTTGTTGTTGTTTTGTTTTTTGTTTGTTTGTTTGTTTGTTTGTTTTTGCTCTGTTGGTCCCCTTTTGGAGCTCCTGTCCCCTCCAGATCTTTCTATCTCCTCCATCTTTCATGCATTCTGCTATGAGTCTCACCCTCTGCTTTGAAGCCTCGATCAGTAAGCCCTCTGTGGTAGGTGCCAAATCTATTCCCTCTCTTCTCCTGCTTCCGATGTCTATCGTGTTTGCCCTTTTGAATGAGGATTGAGCAACTTCACCACGGTCTTCCTTGTTGTTCAGCTTCTTTAGGAGTATAGATTTTAATATGTTTATCCTATATTATATATCTAATAACCACTTATGAGTGAGTATTTTACCATGTGTGTCTTTCTGTTTCTGGGTTACCTCACTCAAGATGATCTTTTCTAGTTCCTACCATTTGTCTGCAAAGTTCATGATTTCCTTGTTTTTAATTGCTGAGTAGTATTCCATTGTATAATGTACCACAATTTCTGTATCCATTCCTCCGTTCAGGCACATCTGGGTTGTTTCAAGATTCTGGCTATTACAAATAAAGCTTCCATGAACATGGTTGAGCAAATGTCCTGGTTGTATACTTGAGCATCTTTTGGATATATGCCTAGGAGTTGTAAGGCTAGATCTTGAGATAGCACTAATCCTAACTTTCTGAGAAAGTGCCAAATTGAGTTCCAAAGTGGTTGTACAAGTTTACATTCCCACCAGCAATGGAGGAGGGTTCCCCTTTCTCCACATCTTATCCAGCATATTTTGTCACCTGAGTTTTTGGTCTTAGCCATTCTGATGGGTATAAGGTGAAATTTCAGGGTCGTTTTGATTTCCATCTCCCTGATGACTAAGGAAGTTGAACATTTCTTTAAGTGTTTCTCTGCCATTTCATATTCCTCTATTGAGAATTCTCTCTTTAGCTCTGTTCCCCATTTTTTTAAGTGGATTACTTGGTTTGCTGCTTTTCAGCTTCTTTAGTTCTTTATATATACTGGATATTAGTCCTCTGTCAGAAAAAGGGTTGTTAAAAATTCTTTCCCAATCTGTAGGCAGTCATTTTGTTCTGACGACAGTGTCCTTTGCTTTACAGAAGCTTCTCAGTTTCATGAGGTCCCATTTATTGATTGTTGATCTTAGAGCCTGTGCTGTTGCTATTCTGTTCAGGAAGTTGTCTCCTGTACCAATGAGGTCAAGGCTCTTCCCCACTTTTTATTCTAATTTGTTTAGCGTTTCTGGCTTTATGTTGAGGTCTTTGATCCACTTGGACTTTAGCTTTGTGCAGGGTGATAAGTATAAATCTATTTGCATTTTCTACATGTAGACATCCAGTTAGACCAGCACCATCTTTTGAAAATGCTATCTTTTTTCCATTGTATTGTTTTGGTTTTTGTCAAAAATCAAGTATCTGTAGGTGTGTGGATTTATTTATGGGTCTTCTATTTGATTCCATCGATACTCTGGACTGTTTCTCTGCCAATATCATGCAGTTTTTATTACTGTGTCTCTATAGTACAGCTTGAGGTCAGGGATGGAGATACCTCCAGAAGATCTGTTATTGTACAGGACTGTTTTAGCAATTCTGGGTTTTTTGTTTTTCCATATAAAATTGAGAATTGTTCTTTCAAGTTCTGTAAAGAATTGCATTTGTATTTTGTTGAGAATTGCATTAAATCTGTAGACTGCTTTTGGTAGGATGGCCATTTTCATTATGTTAATCCTACTGATCCATGAGCATGAGAGATCTTTCCATCATCTGATATCATCTTCCATTTTTTTTCTTCAGAGACGTGAAGTTTTGTCTTGTTTTGTTTTGTTTTGTTTTGTTTCATGCAGGTCTTTCACTTCCTTGGTTAGAGTCACACCAAGAAACTTTAGGTTATTTGTGGCTATTGTAAAGGCGGTAGTTTACCTAATTTCTTTCTCAGCACTTTTGTTTTTTTATATACAGGAGGGCTACTGATTTTTTTTTTTAGTTAATTTTGTATCAAGCCAGTTTGCTGAAGGCATTTATACATTGAAGAAGTTCTCTGGTAGATTTTTTTTGGGTTACTTATGTAGACTATCATATCATCTGTGAATACTGATACTTTGACTTCTTCTTTTCCAATGTGTATTCCCTTGATCTCCTTCTGTTGTCTTATTGCTCTAACTAGGACTTCAAGTACAATGTTGAAGAGATATGGAGAGAGTGGAAGGCTTTGCCTTGTCCCTGATTTCAGTGGAATTGATTTAAGTTTCTCTCCATTTAGTTTGATGTTGGCTATAGGCTTTCTTTATATTGCTTTTACTATGTTTAGGTATGTGTCTTGTATCCCTGATCACTCCAAAATTTTAAACGTGAGTGGATGTTGGATTTTGTCAAATGTTTTTTTAGCATCTAAGGAGATGATCATGTGGTGTTTTTCCTTCTGTTTGTTTATGTGGTATATTATATTGATGGATTTCCGTATATTTAACCACCCCTGCATGCCTTGGATGAAGCCTCCTTGGTCATAGTGGATGATATCTTTTATGTGTTCTTTGATTCTGTTTGTGAGTATTTTATTGAGTATTTTCTGTGTCAATGTTTTTGTGGCAGAAAAATAGGTCTGAAGTTCTCCTTTTTTTGTTGGGTCTTTTTGTGATTTAGGTATCAAGGTTACTGTGGCCTCATAGAATGAGTTTCGTAATGTTCCTTCTGTTTCTATTTTGTGGAATAGTTTGAAGAATATTGGCATCAGTTCTTCTTTGAAGGTCTGGTAGAATTCTGCACTGAACCCTTCAGGCCCTGGGCTTTTATTGGCAGAGAGACTTTTGATGACTGCTTCTATTTCCTTGGGGGATATAGAACTGTTTAATATGTTTATCCCAATCTTGGTTTAGCTTTGGTAAGTGGAATCTATCAATAAAATTGTCCATGTTGTTTAGATTTTCAAATTTTATGGGGTATAGGCTTTTGAAATAAGACGGAATGATCCTTTGAATTTCCTCAGTGTCTGTCATTGTGTCCCCCTTTTTGTTTCTGATTTTGCTGATTTGGATAGTTTCTCTCTGCCTTTTAGTTAATTTGGCTAAGGGTTTGTTTATCTTGTTGATTTTCTCAACGAACCAGCTCTTGGTTTCATTGAGTGTATGAAATATTTGTTTCTAATTTATTGATTTCAGCCCTGAGTTTGATTATTTCCAACTGTCTGCCCCTCTTGAATGTGTCTGCTTCTTTTCTTCCCCCCTAGGGTTTTCAGGTGTGCCATTCAGTTACTTGTATGATATGTCTCAAACTTCTTTCTGAAGGTACTTAGTACTAAAAATTACTAAGTAGTACTAAGAACTTTGCTTTTAGCACTGCTTTTATTGTGTCCCATATGTTTAGGTAAGTTGTCTTCATTTTCATTGAATTTAATTTCTTTATTTCTTCCTTGATCCAGCTGTCCTTTGGTAGAGAGTTGTTTAGTTTCCATGCTTGTGTAGGCTTTTTGTTATTTCCATTGTTGTTGGGGTCTAGCTTTGGGCCATGTGGTCTGACAGGATACAAGGGATTGTTTCAATCTTCTTTTCTCTGTTGATGCTTGCTTTGTGTCAGACTATATGGTCAATTTTGGAGAAGGTTCTGTGAGATGCTAGGGTTATGTGTTCCCTGCCGCTGTGGGTGGAACAAGTGATGGTACAGCCTATAGTGCAGGTGATCAATACTTTGCCACTCTCCAACCCCAGAGACATCCACAGGGGTCCTGGATCTAATTTGTCCCAGCTCATGGGTTGTTCCCTCTAGCCAGGGAAGCCTCAAAGTTGGTGCTCTGGATTCAGCTGCCCATCTAATCACCAGTTTCAGAGTTTCAGATCCTCTGCCCTTCAAAAACAGTGTGCACTGGTCACCACCATCTTGGATTCCATGGCAAAATGTTTGTAAACTGAACAAAGAGAAAATGGCTTGGCACTCAAGTGCTACATGGGATCTACTGCTCTGGGAAACAGAAGGGTAAATCCTCTCCTATTCTCTTATCTGGGTGCTTTCTATTTGGCAAAGCCACTCTCTGCAAGCATAGTTGTATGCCAGACTCTCCACAAAGAACACACACCAAATCAGAGACCCTCACACTGAATCTCCTAAGCATTTCCTTTTACCTCTTTTTAAAAAGACTTTTTTTTTTTTTTTTGAGAAAGGGTAGTTCTGGCTGGTCTGGAATTCACTATGTACAATAGGCTAGACTTGAACTCAAAGAACTAACTGCCTCTTCTTCTCAAGCAGTGAGATTAAAGATGTGTGCCACTGCACTCCACATTTTAAAAGTTTTTATGATTCCCAGCAGGTGGTGGTGGTTCAAGTCTTTAATCCCATCATCTGAGGCAGGTGGAGCTCCAATTTCAAGGCCAGGCCCACCTGATATACAGAGTGAGTTCCAGGACAGCCGAGGCTACAAAAAGAAACCCTACCTTAAAATAAAATTTTATGAGCATGTAATTTAATTACAAATAAAATATTCATACTTGTATATAGTATATTTTTTCATACTATGCTCTCGCTCTCTTGTCTTATTTCCCAGGCTCTTCCCAACTAGTCTCCTTTCTTTTCTTTTCTTTTTTCTTTCTTTTTTTTTTTTTTTGTTTCTTTTTGTTGTTTGTTTGTTTGTTTTTTGTGTGTGTTTTTTGTTTGGTGGGGCTTTTTTGGTTTTTCAAGACAGGTTTTTTTCAGTGTAGCCTATGCTGTTCTGAACTCCCTCTGTAGACCAGGCTGGCCTTGAATTTAAGAGATCCACCTGCCTTTGTCTCCCAGTGTTGGGATTAAAAGTTTTTTAATGTACCACCAGGCTACTTCCTTCTTTCATGGCTTTTGTTTTTATAACCTATTGCATGTGTGAATTCCTTCTTTGGGGGGATATGAACAACACCCCTCTGCCTCTCCTTATAAGGTCCCAACAATACCACAAAGGATGATTGCACCAGAGTCTAATTTGGGTAACCAATGAACTTATTAGGCTTGCTTACTAAGCATGAGTGATGAGCTGTTTACAGGGGTGTAAGTGATGTGCCAGATTCACAAGACCCCAAAAGACCACCAGGTATCAAGTCCATTGCAAAGCACATGAGGATCTTTTTATTACAAGCTATAGTTCAGGTTCATACACCCTCACCACCAATAGCGGCTGAGAGCACAGTGCCTCCTGCTCAGGGTAGGTGGTTGATTTAAAGAGTCCAGTCCCTCCTACTGTGCCCAAAGCAGGAAGGATTCCTGCCTGGCAAGCATCTATTGGTCAGAACAAAAAAGGGGATGTTTCATTTTGAATTGATTGGTTATAGGCAGGCCCCCAAACTATTAATGGTCTGGCTTCCCTTGTTTGGCTGTCCTAGGGGAGAGGGGCCGTTTTCCTAGCAACCATATCTCTAGTGGGCAGGAACAAATGCAGTATGGCTGGTTCTTCTCAGCAGGTGGCTGGACATGTCTCCACCAGTCTGGCCTTTGTTCAGGCTTGTGCTTTAAACCAATACCCCTCAAAAACTAATTTTTAGTTCTTTGCTCTCTCAGTGATGCCAAGGCGGCTGCACCACCATTAAGACTCACCTCTGCAAGGATGACAATGGTCCCCATGGTGCATAGATGGAGTCCCTCTTCAGTTAGTCAGCCACAACCTGTATACTCTGTATACCTCCCAAGACATGTAGTTAGGGTAGAATTATATACAAATGTCTGGGAGATACAAGAGGGAGTGTTTTATCCAAGTCTTGCAGAACCCAAAGACCACCAAGGAGCCAATTCCAATGCAAACTCAGTAGGGCCTTTTATTACAAGCTCCAGTTTGGGCCCACACTGTCACCAAGGCAGCAGTGTATCGTGTAGAGGGCCAAGCTCAAGGGAAAGAGGGTTTTTATTGGGTTACAGCAAGGTTTGGGAAATTACAGCTTAGCAGTTACACATTGGGTGACATTCAGCAAGGGCAAGCTTGTTACAAAGTGTTTGTAGCTAACTAACATTGAGCAAGCTATCTATAGACCTGAGGAATGTTAGGTGTTTCTATGCCATGAAAGTTCTACTACCAGGTCATTGGGCTGCCCAGCACGGATGTCTCACCCTGAGATAAGATACCTTCCCATTCTTGTGGTTACCTTCAGGCTATTCTTTGGGTAGGTAATTTTATTATCTTCTTCCTGTAATTGGTGACCTATGGTTTAGTTCCTGGTGGCTTTTGGGAGTGTCAGGTCTGGTTCTCTCAGAAGCGGCCAGAAACTCAGGTGAGGGTCCGATGACTCACCCCACTCCATCCTTCTATAGGAGAACATCAACAGTCATGGGAGGTATGATTAAGGGATTATTTTCAATAATATGAACAAGTTGCTTACCAATGGCAATGCCACTGAAGGAAATGTCTCTCCCTATCCCAGTGACTGTTAATTGCCAATAGACTTTTTGGGGAGTGGTGAGGCCTTATGAGTCCCTCACTTTTTTTTTTTTGAAGGTGCTTTTGAAAGGTTCACTCTACAAAATGAGAATATCACAGTTGTATGTTTATGATTTTAAAAGCCAAAATAGCCAGGCCTGGTGATGTTCACCTTTGATCCCAGAACAGAGGAAGCAGAGATAGGCAGATTTCTTTGCATTTGAGGACACTGTGATTTGCATTGCAAGTTGCAGGCCAGTCAGGACTATACATTGAGACTCTGTGTCCAAAAAAAATTTTTTTAAGCCAAAATAGAAAACTAAAGAAACAAAACACTCCATCAAAGCTTAATTTTTCTGCATGAACCACGTGGCAGCTCTTTGCAAAGGTTGGTTTCCAGAGCCTACCATAGCTCTCAGCCCCTCCAAGACACTTTGTGTGTTAACTCTGAGTCCCCACACTAAGACATCACTTCTTTCTTTCTGGGTGCTCTGTTTTACCTTGTATTCTTGGCTGCATGACTGGTGGAGTATATTGACAAATCCAGGGTGGAGTTATCTAATGGGTGAGTCGACACAGGTTCATCGAGGTCAGAAACAGTGTATTAGTCATACAATCACCCTTACTAATGAAAAGTTCAAGGAAATGGGATTCCAATACCTAGTGAGAAGGGGTGTCCAGAGTGTGGATACTGAAAAACTCACTTGAGGGAACCTCTAGAAAACACCGTTGTCGGGGAGGAGAATGGGTAGGAATGTTAGGAAGATGCTAATTGTATGTGTTTTAGCATTAGACTACATAACAAATCTATGTTCCAACACTATGTTCCTTTGGTGCATGTGGTGTTTTGGGTTTTTGTTTTTTTTTTTTTTTTCTTTACTAATTAAGATTCCTTACCAGCCCCTAAGGTAAATGAAGCAAAGGATTTGGATCTGGTCTACATCCCAAGAAAAGAGCTAAATTCCAAACTGGAATACAAAGGTAATAATAATAATGATAATAATAAAATAATAGTAATAATACAGCTCTCACCTCAAAGAGAATAAATGGAGTGTGTTAGTATTGTGCAGCAGAATTATATAGCAGATTCATAAATCATGCCACATGACTGGTTCCACGTGGGAGGTTTTATTAAGGGAAGGGGGACGGGGCCACAGAGACTGTCTCTGGGCAGGGTAGGACAGAGAAAAAGAGAGGAGAGGGAGAGAAAGACATGGTGGGGGGAGGGGCGCCCTGACAGAGAGAGGGGAAGAGCAAGAGAGCGAGAGAGCAAAAATAAGAAGACAAGAGAGAGACAAAGTGCTGGGTTGGTCTTTTTATGGAGCAACTTAACCACACCTATCAGGTATGACTCCCTGGCAGGGGAGGGAGGGTGCACATGATAACATTATAGGTTGCTAGGTAATTCAGAAACAGGCTGCCTAAATACTAACCAATAGGAATAACAGATTTCAGGTACCTCAAACATCATGTTCCAATGTAGTCGCAGTTTCCTAGAGTTTTATGGCAAAGAACAAAGAAAGTCACAAACAAAATCATTTTTCAAATGTGTTGATCAAAATACCAGGTTGATAGGTTCCAGCAAAGTTGAGGAACCTCTGCTATAGGCACCAGATGCTATCTGAGGGCATTTTTAGCTTTAGGATTTGTGGAAGCTAGGAGTCTGCTAAGTTAGAACATCTCAGAAGGCTTACCCTGATACAAGGATTTCAGGTCACACAAAGAGGTAGGTAATGAATGGCTACTAAAGGGGCTAAAAATAGCGCAAAATAATTTGGCTCTGGATCTGCAGCATTCCAACCTCTCTGCAGTCACTTAAGCTCAAGTAGCCTCTGTCAAATGATCTGTTAGGTTTGGCTCCTTTCTGGAAACTTTTGTTCACAGTAACTAATGCTTTCTTTCTAATCATTTTATATATTTTTTTAATTTTTTTACAATTTATTCATTATATATTCTGATTGTAGCCCACTCCCTCATCTCTTCTCAGTCCCACCCTCTCTCTCTCCCTCTGTCCTCCAACCCCTTCCCCTAGTTCACTGAAAGGGGCAGTTTCCCTCCTCTGCCATCTACCCATAGCTTACCTAAAAAGTCTTATCAAGACTGCCTGGATCCTCTTCCTCTATAGCCTGGCAAGGCCGAATTGCCAGGGGCAAGTGATCAAAGAGCAGTCAACCAGCATCTTATAATTTAAAGAATTTAAGGCAATAGCAAGCTCATGGAAAGGAGCTGAAGGGAGATCACCCTTCAGGAAGACCTTTGCTAGGAGATGAGGCCTGAAGCGGAAAAGAAACATTTTGGCTCAGGGGAGAAATAGCATCATGACCACAGAGAGCCATAACAGGACCTTGAAGGAAGAGAGAGAGAGCCTTCTCTATAAACTTGGAAAACACTGTCTGTGGTGGTGCAGACCTCTAATCCCAGCACTCAGGAAGGCAGAGGCAGGCAGATCTCTGAGTTCCAGGCCATCCTTGTCTCAAAAAAATAAAAAAATCCCACAAACAACAACAGCAAAACCTGGTTGAATAAAGGGGATTTCTGACTCTTACAGGTTTTGGACATCGGGGAGTTAAGCTTCCTGCCATGTGATCTATCTTGGCTGGCCTACATGCCAGCATGGAGACAGACACTAGATACTACTATATAAACTTAGCTTGTAGGGGAGGGGGACTTCAAGAACACAGCACTGCATACTTTCTTATCAATCTCTGGGAGAAAAAGAAAAGCAGCTAGAGTCTGTGATCACTCACTCTCTCTTGCATCATCTTTCAGCTCATGAAATTACTGCTTCAGTCATAAGCAACCAAGAAAAAATCCACTATATTGTGACACACAGATCCAGTGTTGTATTACTTTTCCTGAGATAACATGAATAAACAAACATTTATTTACTCCTGATGTGGCACTGATAACAGATCAAAGTAACCATTCTACTCAGGTTGGTGCTACAATAATTTTTTTTCAGGCTTACTTTAAAGAAATATGAGCAAAAGAAAAATAGCTGTTTCAGTGAGAGGTGCCATTTTATCATCAGTGATAATGTCACAAAAGCTGCATAATGGAGTCCTGCCTTTTTTCAGGTCCTGTCTACCCTAGTGCCTTCCAAGGGAGGAGATCACCTAGAATCCCAGGTGAGAGTTCTGTGACCTCTCCCAGCACTAAAGACTGTTGATGACTCTGTTATTGATACTAGCTACCTGCCCATCACTGTGTAATTGTTCTGTTCATTTTGTTACCATGACTACAGCTTATCTCAGTGTTGTGGAATTTTTTGTTCATTTTGTCTTTTTGTTTTTTTCAGACAAGATTTCTCTGAATAGCCTTGGGTGTCCTGGACTTGCTTTGCAGAGCAGGCTGGCCTCAAACTCAGAGATCCACGTGCCTCTGCCTCCCTGAGTGCTGGAATTACAGGCGCATTTAAAAATATTGTATTAGCATATATTAATTATACAAGATAATCAGTTTCATTACGACATTTTTATATATGCTTATAACATATATTTTTATCATCTTCATCCCTATTCGCCTTTTGTGTGCCCCTCCCACTCTCACTGATCCCATTCCTCTTCCCAACTAGTTCCCATTCTGTTTGTTAGATCTAGATTATGGGCCTGCCCCTTTAAGAAACAGAAACAGACCGCCAGCCTAGCCATTGGTGGTGCATACCTTTAATCCCAGAGTTCTGAAGGCAGAACAGAGCAGATCTCTTTGAGTTAGAGGCCATCCTGGTCTACAGAGTGAGTTCCAAGACAGCCAGGGCTACATAGAGAAACCTTGTTTCAGAAAAAAAAAAAAAAGAAGAAGAAGAAGGAGAAAAGGAAAGGAAAGGCTTCTGAGACAGAGTTAAGATGCCATGCTGTGCTGTGACATAACAGTTCCTAATGTGTAGTCTTACCCAGGACCTGACTCTTTCATATTCTTTTTTTTTTTTTTTTTGGTTTTTATTGTTTGTTTGTTTGTTTGGCTTTTGGTTTTTCAACACAGGGTTTCTCTGTGTAGCCCTGGCTGTCCTGGAACTCACTCTATAAGACCAGGCTGGCCTCAAATTTATAGAGATCTGCCTGCCTCTGCCTCCCATGTGCTAGATTAAAAGTGCCACCACCACCCAGCTGCCATGTTCTTTGTCACTAGGCCATGTTGCATTAAACTTCATTGTATGAATCTTTCTACCAGATTTTTTTTTAATTACAAAAGCCAGAATACTCACTTTGTCAAGAGTGTTTCTCTAAAGGCCTTTTTCTTCTGAACATCCCACTAGTTATGCTCCAATGGCAGCTATGTCGTTTTATTTTTATTTTTATTTATTTTTTTTTTTACTTTAGGCTGTCTCTCTTTTCCTTTATTTATTTATTTATTTATTTAATCACTTTATGGCCTAATCCCAGCCCCCTCCCTCCTCTCCTCCCAGTCCCATCCTCATCCCTCCTACCTCATCTCCCTCCTTCTTCTCAGAGAAGTGGAGGCTCCCTAGAGGTACCACCACACCCTAGCATCTCAGCAAGACTGAACATATCCTCTTTTATTGCCATCTGACAAGGCAGCTCAGTTAGGGGAAAAAGATCCAGAGGCAGGTAACAGAGTTAGAGACATAGGCTATCTCTCTTAATGAAGTTCCTCTCCAGGTTTTAAAAGAAGGCCTTTCTCTTTAATATCCTCATCATGCCACCTTTGATAAGCTATATTGTCCCCTTTTAATGCTGTCAAAGCCAAACCTGACCTGTGCAAAATGGATAGTCATAGGTCTGAGTCAGATTTAAGATTCAAGATCAGGGCTGGAGAGATGGCTCAGAGGTTAAGGGCACTGCCTGCTCTTCCAGAAGTCCCGAGTTCAATTCCCAGCAACCACATGGTGCCTCACAACCATCTATAATAAGATCTAGTGTCTTCTTCTGGTGTGCAAGTGTATATGCAGATAGAACATTGTATATATAATAAATAAAATATATATTTAAAAAAAAAGATTCAAGATCAGTTCCAGCACATCTATGGAGCCTGGATAAGTCACTTAGGAGCCTTAGATTTATTGAGAGTCCAATGACAGTTATTTTTTATAATAAAATTAAATGACATGATGTTTGTGGGGGAAAAAACATTTGGTAAATTGAGATGAGTCAAGAAGAAGCAACTCATGACCCAGCAAGATGGCTTAGAAGGTAAAAGCTCCTGCCACCAAACCCAATGATGCAATTTTGATCCTCAGGACATACATGGGGGAAGGACAGAGCTGACTTTCACAGATTTTTCCTCTGACTTCCACATGCATAGTTAAAATGTAATTAAAAAAAATAATGTAAGAAGGTGGGTGGTGGTAGATCAAGCCTTTAATCCCATCACTTGCGAAACAGAGGTAGGTGGATCTCTGTGAATTTGAGGCCAGCCTGGTCTGCATACAGGTTCCAGGACAGCTAAAGCTATACAAAGAAACCCTGTCTCAAAAAAAAAAATTTTAAGAAAAAGATGGCCTAACATGACAGTACACACTTTTAATCCCAGCATTCTGGAGGCAGTGGCAAGCAGACTTCCGTAAGTTGGAAACCATTCTGATCTATGTAGTGAGTTCCAGCCAGTTGAGGCTACATAGAAAACCCTGGAGAGAAGGGGAAACACTTACTCTCTTTTCTTTCCTTTCATTGATTCTTTGGCATGAACAGCAGAGTCCCTCAAGTGGAAGCAGCAGCTAGCCTTGGTTTTAAATCAGAAGCCCCTGGGTCTTTGTCCTCTTTCACAGTGCCTTCTGTTATCTTACATTATGAGTCAGCATACTTTTCTGTGGAAAGGGCCAGAGAGCAAATATGGGAGGCTTTGTGAGCCGTTTGGTCTCTGTAGTTCAAGGGTTCCTTTGTCTTTGTAGCTTAAAGGAACAAAACACTACATAAGTAAATGAAAAGCCTGTGCTCCCATAAGACTTTTTTTTTTTTTTTTTTTTTTTTTTTACAAAAGTAGACAATAGGCCAAGGTGCTAGTTTGCAGACCTCTAATCTGCATGAAGGTAACCTGAGACACTGGTTCAAAACCTGCCTTGGCTGACTCCACTCATATTCCTCTGATACATCTAAACTACATAGCCTTTCTGTGAGAACAAATAACAACAAACACAAAAAAAAAAAAAAACATTTTTAGAAATTACCTATTTGATCTAATATGCCCCTGGCAAATTTCTAACAGGAGTGTTGGGATCATGAAACACCCATTGTATTTTAATTAATGGAGGTGAGTAGGTGACAACATGAGGCCAATGCCATTGAACCAATGATTTACTGTGTACACCCCCCACCCCCAGGAGAAGGGGACACACAGAGCAAGGGAAGGACCTAATGGAAAACTAGGCCAAAGGTCTTTAAGGGTTCTGTAGGAGCAAAGTCAAGGGATGGGGGCAGAGAGACCATTTAAGATAGGATAAATTGAATAATTTCAGGAGGCTTTAAGGCAGTGGTTCTCAACCTCTTTCACGGGGGTCACATAACAGATATCCTGCATTACAATTCATAACAGTAGCAAATGTATAGTTATGAAGTAGCAACCAAAATAATTTTATGGTTGGGGGTCACCACAACATGAAGAACTGTATTAAAAGGCTACAGCATTCGGAAGGTTGATAACCACCACTTCAGAGATACAGAGGCTATCCATAACTATTTGTTTCTGATGTGGTGTGGGCCAAAAGAAATGCTTCTTTGATGTGTATGCTGATCAGTTTTCTCTCAATGTTATGAAATACCTGAGCTTTGTAGGGAGGGGTATGACTCAGATTTCTTATAGTATGACTGAGCACTCCATATTCTGAGCTTTATTTTCAGTCTCTGGCCTGACTTTCGTAAATAGCCAGTTATATTTTCTGCTTTGCTTCACTAATAAGGGTCACTGTGCACTTAACCATGGAACCATTTCTCTAGATACCATATAAATTCTGTCATAATCATAGAAAACAAAAGTGAAGGAGCTAGAAAGATGACGCCATGGTTAAGTGCACTTGCTGCTCTTGCAGAGGACCCAGCTTCTGTTCCCACCCACATGATGGCTCACAATCATCTGTAACTTTAGTACTTTAGTTCTTACCTGCATGGGCATCAGGCACATACATGGTGCACAAACGTACATGCAGTCAAAACACTCATGTGCATAATATTTCAAAGTATAAATATAGTGTATCTGGTTTAAACTACCCCTAAAGCATGTCAACTGCCATGATCTATATTCTATTCTCCTAAACCCATGACATCACCTTCCAGAGCCCCAAATTAGCTACTTTTGTGACACTCTTAATGGTTCTGAATGTGTGTGTGGTTTTTTTTTTTTTTTTTTTTTTAGCAGACTTAAACATCTCAGTTGACTGCAGCTTTGACCATGAGGTCTGTGATTGGAAACAGGATAGAGAAGATGATTTGGACTGGAATCCTGTTAATCGAGAAAATGGTACTTAAATTTCACTACTACATGTTCTGGAAGTAGAGAAGGCTTTTCCTACCAGGGAGTTATTCCTGTCACTGCTTAGATCATGATTGTTTACTGTCTTTGAAAACCTTTGACCTTCTGAGATGGCCTCTGATGGAAAGAGTAACTTAGTGCAGCATTTATTTCCTTTTCCATCCCTCTCTCACCCACATGACCCAGTAAATATGTCCCAACATACTTCTTTTTTCTTTTTCTTTTTTTTTTTTTGAGACAGGGTTTCTCTGTGTAGACTTGGCTGTCCTGGACTTACTTTGTAGAGCAGGCTGGCCTTAAACTTAGAGAGATCTGCCTGCCTCTGCATCCCTGAGTGCTGGGATCACAGGCGTGCACCACCACACTCAGCTCCCAGCATACTTCTTTTATATTTACTCTCTTCCTTCTGAGAGAGAGAGAGATGGGAAGAAGAGGAAGATGCCTGGTGGAAGGGTGTCTACAAGATCTCCCTTTTTTTTTTCAGCTTACCACAGTCTTCTGCATTTTGATAGAAAATAAATATTTAAAGGTAACAGAACCTCTCTGTCTACACTGGTGTTACAGGAGAGTCATCTCTCAAAGGAACAAATCCACAATAAGTGACAAGTTAATAACCTAAACTCCAAGATTAAGCTTTCCTTTCTTTTGCCTAAGGAATTCTTTCTGACCACCTGGCCTTGAGTTGTTCTGTACATGCTCTGAGCCATGAACTTCTGACTTTTGTAGTGTCTGCTTCAGTACTATTGATGGGCTCTGGCTTCCCTTTGGGTGGAGACACTATTTTGAGTCCTGCTCTCCTGAAGGCTGGTCATGTAACTGGAACAACTCTTACATACCTCCAGACTCCAGTTCCTCACCAATAGAATTGTATTTCTTTGAGGGTGTGCAGGCTCAGCCTCTGTTTAAAAGACCCTTCCTTAGGACAAACTCCTTCCTGAGATATATCCTTGCAAGCCTGTACCTGCAGCCAAAAAGCTTTGATATCCTGTACCAAGAATACCTGTTAGTAGCTGGGCAGTGGTGGAACACGCCTTTGGTCCCAGCACTTGGGGGCAGAGGCAGGCCAGCCTGGTCTACAGGGCAAGTTCCAGGACAGCCAAGGCTACATAGAGAAACCCTGTCTTGAAAAACAAACAAACAAACAACCCTGTTAGAGCTTGCAGTTGGGGTAGAAGGAACATATCCTACACAGTGGTTGTTCTAGCGGGCCTATCACTAAAGATAGAGCAGTGGACAAGTTTAACAAGAGATAATATATCTTTGAAGAAACTGTCTTGATAACTAACACAAGTTTCTCTTTTCTTCCATCATGGGAGTATAGACATCAGTGCTACTAGAGATATACACATGGATAGCTGAGACTGACATCTTACATTGAATTTTCCATCAGTGAGAAGTCTTCATTTGCAAACACCTTATTTACAAGTGAAATTGGATGTTCTCAGCTTCTAGGACACTCACATCAGAACTTCTTCCCTCTGACACATCTGCAAAGTCTCAGGATGGTCTTGTCTTTCCTGACAAAGCCAAATATAGATGAGAAACATGGGATAAACTGATATTATAGGAGGGATAAGCCCTCAAGGAAAGCTGAAAGTAGGCTTTAGCTGGGATTGAATAGGTCTCAGAAGAGAGAGCTACTGCATAAGAACAGATTTGAAAGAAATCGACTTATTAGTATGTCTTAAACATGTTATTTATTTGAAATTCAAACTCCACTGGGAATCCTGGAGTTTTGCTTGAATGCTCACTCACGGTTTTCTCGATTTCTCCTTTTTAAACAGTCTTGGACTCCAGCCTAAGGAATGGTGCTGCCCCATTCTGAGTGGATTTTCCCATCTCAATTTAAACTTAGATAATCCCACAAACTAGGCTAATCCACTCTAGACAATCTCTTACAGGCATGCCCAGAGGTTTGTCTCTCAGGGAGTTGTAGATCCTGTCAGGTTGACAATCAACATGAATCATCACAGGTGTGATGGTTACAGACTCTGGCAATGCTGTTATAGAAATAATACCATCCCAGTGAGAAATCACTTCTCACACTTAGCGATTAATAAAGGAAAAGGCTCTTTAATAATAGCACATGTCTGGCTCTGGCTAATGCCCAAAGAAGAGGTGGGCTTGAATAGAATAGTTTGCTAATTTATATACACTTTAGGCTTGGCATTCCACATACGCTGTCATCCTTAAATCTCTTTCAGGTCCCAGCCTCATGTTACACTTAGAAATAATTTAAACAGAGACACAGATACAAGAGAGTGAAAGTCTGACCACTTAGGCACATGGGAGATTTATACAGCAGAGATATTGCATATTACCAGAATTATTTTAAGTATACCAGTGTTGTTCTTTTTCAAATAGTTATTACTAAGGGTCATGTTGCCCATCTAGCAGAATTATGCTTTTGCTGGGGAAGAAAACTTACCAGTGACTGGATCCAGTGAAGAGACTAAGGCAGCATCAGCCAGGGTACCACAGGTATCTCCATGAATTGTACCAGAAGACTGCATCCCCAGTGTTTTCCTCCCAGATTCTATGGGAATTCTTTCTCATCAACTCCTTCAGACTATGCTGTGTAAGAATTGTT
>NW_026592481.1:598560-629657 GCF_907164565.1 Psammomys obesus | reverse complement strand
CAATGGCTCTTCTCCCAGAGGACCTGGGTTCAATTTCCAGCACCTACATGGAGCCCTACAACAATCTATAACTCCAGTTCCAAGTGATCCAATGCCAAGGTAACCAATCATGCACATGCACAAACATATAATGTAGACAAAATACCTGTACACATAAAATGATAGTTTCTAAAGAGTTGCATAATTTTACTAAAGCTACAAAGAAAAGAAGAGAGATAAACCAAAAGTCCACTTCCACATGTTACAAGATACATAGAAGGTTTGCAAGCATAGAAGGAAATATACTCTGGTCATCCTACATCAGAACTCAAGGAATGATGTGCTAACCCATGGTGGTTGAGCCTCAAGAAGGCATTAGGACAAGATAGGTCAAGTATATTTCGATGAGACATTTCTCTATGGATCCACCCAAGTAGTCATCCTATGATGATTAATGTTGGCTGTCAACTTGACAGGACCCGAAGAGACAAGCCTCTGGACATACCTGTGAAAGGTTTTCTCAAGTAGATTAGCCTCTGGGTTGTCTGTGTTGTGTTATCTAGCTTTAAACTGGCTAAAAAGGAGAAAGTGAGATGAGCATTCATCTTTGCCAATTTCCTAACAGTAGACGCAATGTGACTGACTACCTCAAGCTCCTGCTGCCATGCCTTCATCCATGACCATGGGCCATACCCTTGAACTGTGAGCCAAAATAAATTCATCCTTGAGTTGCTCTTATGAAGGTGTTTTGTCTCAGCAACAACAGAAGTCACTAATACAATACCTATCCTTGATTCACTGGAAAATACATTCTAAGAGTCTACTAATCAAGGTGGGAATGTTCTGGAATTCATTAGGTGCAAATTGTTTTCAGTGCTAAGTAATCATTCTGTTATATTCCTGTTTTCTTATGAAAGTGGAAAATACCTCAACTTTCTGACCTTGAGATCTCTTCTCTATATAGGAAAAGATTTCAATTCTCCAATCCATATAACTCATTTTTTGCATAACTATTCAACTAAAATGCAAAAGACTTCAGTATTTCCTATGAGAGACTGTTGTTCATTTTTCTTAGCTAGTTTATGTATTATAGTCAGACTTTTTATCACAACCTTTTGTTGTTGTTGTTCTTTTAAAGCTGCTGGTTATTATATGGCAGTCCCTGCACTCGCAGGGCACAAAAAAAATATTGGCCGATTGAAACTTCTCCTCCCCAACTTGACACCCCAACGCAACTTCTGTTTGCTCTTTGATTACCGGCTGGCTGGAGACAAAGTAGGAAAACTCCGAGTGTTCGTGAAAGATAGCAACAATGCACTGGCATGGGAAGAGACTGAAAATGAGGATGGGAAGTGGAAGAAGGGAAAAATCCAGTTGTACCAAGAGATTGATACTACCAAAAGTGTAAGTTGGGAAAGAACTCCATATTTACAATTTTCTTTTTCAACAAATTATTTACTGATTGTCCATAGGTCTCAGGAGTATGAAGATAGGCAAGACTTGCCTAATCAGTGTAACAAATCAGTGGGTTTTCATCTGGTTCTATGGAAATGACCTGTCAGAATACCTGGATCCTCTTACTAACTCCCATGAAAACCAGGCTATAGATTCTTTAATATGTTGAAAAAAAAAAAAAGCAAGCAGGAAAAAAGATTTCTCATTCATTCTATGTGTGGAACTTAGCTCAATAAATGGCAGTCAGAATATGATTTTAAGGTTGTTTTAACTGAACTGAAGGAGTAGCTGTTGGGGGAATTCCCAAGACCACTGAGATGGAGGTGATCCTTTAAAAGGTCTCATAGAACTGATAAAAAAAATGTTACATTTATAGTTGTTGTTTATATACATTGAAATCAACAAGGAGAAAATGGGATATAAACAGAGACTAGGAAGGACCAGGCAGAAGTTTGTAGTTTTCTTTGCCCAGTAGACCCCCGTGTAGATCTTAATTCTCCTAGCAACTACATATGCAAGATTCACAAAGTATTACACACCAGGGAAGCCCACCCAGGCCTTGGTATCCAAAGGTGTATTTGTGTATGTGTGTGTATGTATGTGCATGTGTGTGGGTGTGGGTGTGTGTTTGTACATGTCTGTATCTTAATGTAAAGGTTGTAGTACAGCCACCTCAGGTGTTGTTCCTCAGGCCTGGCCACCTTGTTTCTTCAGACAGGCTTTGAATTTGCCAAGTATGACAGACTAGCTGACAAGCAAGCCTGGGTGTCCACCTGCCTCTTTTTTCCTCAGCACTGGAATTACAAGTGCACATCACTACACAGTGCTTTTTTACATGCATTCTAGGGGTTGAACTCAGGTCCTTGTGCTTACAAGGTGAGCACTTATCACTAACCTATCCCTCCAAGCCCTCAAGGCTGTTAATACTGGTCAGTCTACCCACATGACTGCTAGCATGACTGACCTTAGTTATTTAGTCTCCAGCATTCCCAGAGGCTATATTGATATCATGTAACCCAAGGTCCCTATCATAAATATCATTCTGAGCATAAGCCATCTGCCTTGGCTAAAGGTTACGGGTAAACAAAAAACCTTTATTGAAGTTGTTTCACAGGCTTAGAGGCAGATTCTCAGTCAGCAGTCAGGGACAAAACCTTCTTTCAAATATTCAGGTTTTGGTCAACTCAGACCAGGTGAGTTAATTTTTTACTGTAGAAGTAGGTATAATAAAGGAAAAGGAAACGTTTAAGAGGAAGTTTGCTAATGAATTTGATAAAGAACAAATAAGATAAAATGATAAAGAGTTTACTCAGTTTGGAGGACCTTCAGAAGAGCAGTTTCTTGAGAAAAAAAGGTCAAAAGTCACACAATAGAAGAACAAAGAGGGGCTCAGTTGGTAGAGTGATTGCCTAGCATGCACAAAACCCTGGGCTCAATTTCCAGCACTGTATAAACCAGGCTCGGTGGGGCATGCCAGTAACACACACACACACACACACACACACACACACACCACCCTTAAAAGAAATACAACATTTTTAAGAGTTAAGAAAAGATTTTTACTTATTTTTAATTTCATTTCTTTAAATGGAAATTGCAAAAGTTCCCTGCTCATAATTACAGGGCTTTCCAGAATCCTTCCAAATTTGCTGCAACCCCATCTTCTCTGAAGAGAACCCTCACTGTGAGCACTTGGCATGTGGGAAACATATTGCTATATACTCAAGACATTGCTATGCAGTCCATATAAAAGGCAATTTCTATACAGCTGGTCAACAGTTTGCTACCATTGTTTTGAAGTAACTTTCTACACACACACTCTCTCTCTCTGTTACTAGGTCATTTTTGAAGCAGAACGTGGCAAAGGCAAAACTGGAGAAATTGCAGTGGATGGCGTCTTACTGGTGTCAGGCTTGTGTCCAGATGGTTTTTTATCCATAGAAGGTTGAGTGTCATTGTCTTCCTTTATATAGCTTCATATGTGGCTTTTTATGTCATTTCTCTGTGGTTTCTTTTTATATCATATTATAGGACTCTCCCATTTATAAATACAAGCTGAAAATGTATAATGTTCCAACAAAAAATATTAACGTAAGACTCCTTTCTTATATCAAATTTACTAAGGCTTGCTTTATATATAACATCACTGTGCCTTTTTGATTGTTTCTGAATGTTCCACATTAAGTCACAAAATGTGAAAATGCCAGCTCATCTCCCCCTACCCAGTATATCTGCTTTTGCTACATGAGTTGATGAATTCTTCTAAATAACATTTCTAGAATAACAGCAACTTAAAAAAAAAAGTAAGTACAGATAAATAGTCAATTTTGGGGGGCTGGAAAGATGACCCAGAGGTTAAGAACACAGGCTCTTCTTGCAAAGGACTCAGATTCAATTACCAGCACCCACATGGCAGCTCACAACTATCTGTAACTCCAGGTCTGGAAAATCCTATGCCATCTTCTGGCCTCTGTGGACACCTGTATGCCCATATGGACACATATATAAAATAATAAAGTAAATAATGTATAAATGTTTAATTGTTTTAACTTTTAAGCTACTTCATGAAAACAATTAAATTAAACATGGATTTTTGCCTTAAGTGGCTCAGCCTGCTCTTTCGCAGTCAAACTTGCCCATTAAAAAAAAAAAAATTAATAGGTCTGAAGAGATGTTGCAGAGGTTAAGAGCACTGTCTGCTCCTCCAGAGGTCCTGAGTTCAATTACCACCAACCACATGGTGGCTCACAACCATCTATAATGAGATCTGGTGCCCTCTTCTGACCTGCAGGCAAAACATAATAAAAAATCTTTCTTTAATTTTTTTTTATAATTATATCCAGTAAACCACCTTGAGTCATACTCAGGTAAATGGATATGTTAGTGATCAATGATTCTATGTTTACTTATTTGTATGATTCTGGGACATGTGGTTTTTTGTTGTTTTTTCTTTTTTTCTCTATTGAAATACTTTGTATTCTTAAAAGACAAGATTTGCCTGTACTATCTTTTCAGGGATATGTGTATAGTAAAAAGCCTTGGTGAATATATGCAGTATCTTCCTTCTGGAAGGCAGATTTAACTTCTCCATCCTGTCCCCTCTGTCTATGGACGAGGTCTCATGTAGCCCAGGTTAGCATCAAACATACTGCATATGGAGGGATAACCTTAAATTTCAGATCTGCTGGGATTACAGGCAGGAACCACCATTCCCAATTTATGAGGTTCTGAGGATTGGACCCAGGATTTCATGCATTCCAGGCAAGCATTCCACCAGGTAAGCCATTTTAGTCCGTTTTAAAGAATTTTTAAGAATACAAAGTGTTTCCATAGAGAAAAAAATAAAACCACATGTTTAACATACACATAAGTAAACATAGAATCATTGATCACTAACATATCCATTTACTGTAGTATGACTCAAGGTGTTTAACTGGATATGATTATAAAAAAAAACAATTAAAGATTTTTTATTGTTTTGCCTGCATGCCAGAAGAGGGCACCAGATCTCATTATAGATGGTTGTGAGCCACCATGTGGTTGCTGGGAATTGGACTCAGGACCTTTGGAAAAACAGCCAGTGCTCTTAATCTCTGAGCCATCTCTCCAACCCCAGCTATAAACTTTTTATATACTAAATCATACAGGAATCTGTTATGCTCTCACTTTAATGGACAATGTTTGTGACTTTTAAGGCTCCAACTTAACAGGGACAAAACCTAAAGTCCTAATATTTAATGATTAACAAATGCAAGTTAATAGTCAGTCATCTTATAGATTATCATGTTCTTTAACATGTACAAAAATATATTTATAGTCCTATAGATGCAAACATGGTCTCACTACTTACTTAATTAAACAGCTGAAGATGGTCCCTGAGTAATCATAACAAGAGTTGGTAAAAATAATAAGAGAGGAGTCTTCCTGATAGGCTCATCTACAGAAAAAACTGTGCTCCAGACCTTGCTCTAAGGCTGTTGGCTTTCTTGCACAAAAAAAAAAAAAAAAAAACCATGAGGTCTGCAATGCCCCATCCTCCTGGGGTATAGCCAAAAGTCAATTCTGCCAGGTAACTCTTTCAGTGCAGCCAGGAAGTACACTGGTCTAGCAGCTGCCTCAACCTGCCTGCTGGCAGACTGGCCTCTGGAAGTCAAAGTGCTCCCATGCAGGCTTGTCCTCTGTGCCCAGCCATGGAGGCTCAACGAGCATAAGAGCCACAGTCACTTCCAGCCTTCAAGCTCCTTGGCATGGTGGAAGACAAATGGTTCCTAGATTCAGCGACCTCCACCACCCTGGCCCAGCCCAGGGTAACATTATAGATAGGTCTATTTTGGCCTCACACTTGGGCCCCATTGGACATATTGCCAACTTCTGTCTTGGAAGACTTCAGATGTCTTCTCAGTTCTCTTTATATGTCGGGGATCAGGCCTTAAGCCTGAATCCTAGAGTTTCTACTGTCAGGCCTAGACACAATATGCATTGCCAGACTCAAGAAATAGGTCTCAGATGTAACCTTTTGCAATCCCTTTAGCTAAAGAACAATTAATGTTAACAGCAGTCTCACATATGTCTCATGGTAAATAACTGCATACAAAGCCCTAAGAAAATGTTTGAGGGTCTAAAAAGTGTATGAAGATTGTAAATGCAAGTTATAACGGTTGCAAGGTCTAAGGTGATTTAAGGTATCCTAAATAGGTTAAAAAAAAAATGCTTAATATTTCCTCCTGCTGCTGTGCTGCTTTTATATTGACTGTTTAGAGCTTTGACCTTTATCAATAGAGCAATAGAGCTCTAATTTATTAATCTAACTAACTCTAATACAAAAACATTCTACTATACCACCCATTATAATGGATCCAAGCTCAAGATTTTAAATCTCCTTTGGTTTGTCTTTTAAGTATAGACTTAAAAAAATTGTTTCTCATTGTGCTATACTTATGTACATACAACCTCTCTGGATAGAGAGAAAAAAAGCCTCTCTTCTAGTATGTGTAATCATACTAAAGGTTACGATCAAGTGAGCTTTTGCCCCTTCTACTTCACGAGAGGCTTCTGGCTTTCCAGAACTCACCTTTAAAAAATGTTTATGCTGTTAACACAAATGTGTATGTCTACTGCCTGGTATATTTCACTGCCAATTACAATTATAATGCTAACATTTCTAAAGTTTTATCTCTGCAAAGCTTAAAAGTAATTCTTGTAAGCTGCAAGAAATCCACCTGAATCCACGTCTCAGGTCAATTGGGCTATTACCTATCTCAGAGGGTCGATTAAATAAATGGAGGTTCCCTCAGGTAAATGGAGGTTGTCATGTTCAAGTCTCTTCTGTCTCTGTTTGTTCTCCCAAAAGTTTGAAATGTACAGCTAAAGGAATTTTCTTCATAACCTACTTTGTCTTCTACCTATATATATGTTCCAGTAACCTGATGAATCCAGGTGTTTTCTATATCCATGACAATGCCAAAGCAGCTACCACAGGTGTTCCAGTCTGACCTTACAGACTTCTGTCAAGCTGGATCTGCACTTTCCCTTCCAGCCATGAATGTCCTCAGAGACCCTGGACAATATCAAAGCAACCTGTTCTTCCTGGACTTGGACAGCATTTCAGCCTTTTGACCTCCCTACAGGGCCCCCAGTTTCAGCAAGAAGTAGACAGAAGAGAATCTCTGCCCATTATTTACTTATTAATAACAAAAGGCTAGAATGATGTGCTTCAGATCCAGGACATGTAGCTCCAGGTTTTCTCAGCATTCCTCAGTCCCTATCTGCTGCTAGGCAGGGCTGGCAACTCCACCCTCTACCCTCAACTTTCCAGGGCAGGGGCTTCCTCTCCTCCTTAATATGTAATCTGGACATTTTGTTGCTATTACTTTTTTTCATTCTTTCTCTTACCCCCTTGCATGGCAAACAAGAGCTGCTTCCAAAGAACATATGTTAATTTGCCTTACATGAGAAGCAGCCCAAGCTCCTCATTTTTTAATTATAGAAAAACTGAGGAATATTAGTATTTAGGCAGCCTGCTTCTTGGTTGTCTAGCAACCTATGATGTCATCATGTGTGACCTACCTGGTGTTGCTTCTGGCAGGTGTGGTTAAGTTGCTCCATAAAAGGACCAACCTGCCACTTTGTCTCTCTCTTGCCTTCTTGCTCTTCTCCTCTCTATTGGGGCGCTCGCTCCCCCCACCATGGCTTTCTTTCCCTCTCCTTCTCTCTCTCTCTCTCTCTCTCTTCTCCCTTGCCCAGTGACACCCTCCCCCTTCCCTTAATAACCCCCCCAACATTGAACCAGTCATGTGACGTGGTTTATGAACCTGCTGTGTAACTTCGCTGCACAGTCCTAACAGTTTACATTGGGAATGTCTCCCAGAACCCTGTACACCCTGGACATCATGTGGCTACTGGTGGTGAATGTCAATATAGTCCTGAGAGGGACCGCGGCCAAGGAAAATAGTCCCACTGACAGGGATCTGCAACTCTCTCTTGCTCCCTATCTATTGGCCATCCTGAGACAGCTCCTTTGTATCCTATTGCTCCTTCTAAAAGTCTGTTCCTAGACTGAGTATGGTGGCACATTCTTTTAAACACACAGCAGCCTGAGGGAGGAGGATCAGAAATTCAAAGTTAGTCTCAGCTATATAGCAAATCCAAAGCCAATCTGAGCTACATGAAGCTGTCTCAAAAAGCCAAAAGGGGCCTAGACACAGTGGCTAATGCCTTTAATCCCAGCAGAGGCAGGTAGATCTCTGTAAATTTCAGCCCATCCTAGTCTAGTGAATTCTGGGACAGTTGGGGCTACACAGAGAGACCCTGTCTCAAAACATAGGTAGGTGATGGTGATGGAGGATGGGAGTGGGTGTAAACTGGTGGGGGGGGGGGAGAGAAAAAATAGAAAGAGGAAAAAATCTTTTCTCCAAAACAATGAAACCCTATATAGAAAAACAAAATATTTTTTTCTCTAAAGATGAGCCTACAGCCACCTGCCCAGCTCTCCTGCAGAACACAAGATACTGTATCCTTCAGTGTCTGAAGTTTCTCAGAAATACCACCACACCCTCTTGGGCAGCCTCTGTTTTAGTGCATGACTACAACCAGGCAGATAGTACCTCAGGCATGAACTGCTTCTTCACATGCCTGCCTCCTCCTTGGTCTTTTAAGAACCTATACTTCTATCTTCATACAAAAACCCTTCCAGTCCAGTCTTGCTTGAGACATCAAAGCATCCAGCCTTACAGACCTCTGGTTCCCTCTCAATTCACCCTTATTAATACTTGTTTTCTGTGAAGTTTGCCTGGTCTCTGACAAGTGATGGGAGAGTATTTTTTTTTGGGGGGGGGGGGGGGGGGGTTGGTTGGTTTTGTTTGGTTTGTTTGTTTTTTTGTTTTTTTTTTTTGTTTTTTTTTTTTTTTTCAAGACAGGGTTTCTCTTTGTAGCCCTGGCTGTCCTAAACTCACTTTTAGACCAGGCTGGCCTCAAACTCACATCAATCCATCTGCCTCTGCCTTTCTAGGATTATAGGCATGAGCCACAGAAACTGGCTGGGGGACTATTCTTATGTCACAAACATAGGAAACACAGGGAGCTTCACGTGTAACCTTTCTCGAGTAAAGTTTCATACAAGCAGCACCCAATGTCTAAATCTAAAGGGACATTTCAGCACTATGGTAATGTCAGTCTCTTCCTGTCCTGGAATCCCAGTGAAAGAATCAGGCCTGGTACCCCCAAAATTCACTAAGAACTAGGCCTAAACAAGGACACCCAAAAGTCACTAGGAACTAGTGACCCCACCCCAAGGTTACCAGGAACTAGTCCATAGGTCACCAATTCCAGAAACAAGGTCATAAGATTTCCTACCCAAGAAACAGCCTGAAGATAACCACAAGAATGGGAAGATATCTTATATCAGGGTGGGTAGGGCATTTGTGTTGAGCAGTTCACCGACCTTGTAGTAGAACATTTCATGGCACAGAAAATACCTAACATTCCTGGGGTCTATAGATAGCTTGCTCAATGTTATATTAGTTAGCCAATAACTTTGTAACAAGGTTACCCTTGCTGAATGTCACCCAATCACACAACTGTTAAATGGGAAATTCCCAGTCCTTCTTCAAGCCCCAATAAAAACCCTACCGTGCAGCTGCTTAGGGCTCTCCTCTCTGATCCACTGTGTTGGTGGCGGAAGAGAGAGGGAGCTTAAGCCCAAATAAAGCTCTTTGCTCTTGCATAAATGGTCTGGCTCCTGATGGTCTTTGAGGACCTTAAGATCTGGGCATAACACCAGGGTCACATTTCTTTTAAAAGTTATGTCAGTGTGGGCTAGTAGCAAGCAACAGAGACAGACCCTGAGTAACTTACAGCAAGGACAGTAGTGTGCATGCAGACAGAAGCCTTGGAAGTGAGCTGCAGTGCCCTGTGCAGGACAAGGAGCCATTGTAGGAATGGCCTGCTAAGGATGCCATCTCCACCTGCATAGTCTCTCATCGTAATGGAGCCTCCACAGTACTGTGCTCAAAAGTTAAATACCAGGGGATGGGGTAGCTGACACTCAGTCATAGAATACTTACCTCGCTTACAAGAAGCTCTTTGTTCAAGCCCCAGAACCAAATAAACTGGACATAGACACTGCATGCCTGTGATCTCAGCACTTGGGTGATAGAGAAAAGAAAAGAACAAATTCCTATTCGAGCCAGGCACGGTGGTGCAGCCCTTTAATCCCAACACTCTGGGAGGCCAAAGCAGTTGGATCTCTGTGAGTACGAGGCCATCCTGGTCTACAAAGAGAGGCCAGGATAGCCAAGGCTACACAGCAAAACCCTCTCTGAAAAAAAAATTAAAAACAAAGAATGGTGGAAACTGGAAAGAATCATCCTGAGTAAGCTGTCCCAGAAACAGAAAGACACACACAGTATATAGTCACTCATATAGACATATAATATAGGATAAACCTACTAAAATCTGTACATCCAAAGAAACTAATCAAGAGAGAGGACCCTGACTTAAATGCTCAATCCCCATCCCAAAAGGCAAAGAGGATGGACATCAGAAGAAGAAGAAAACAGGAAACAAGTTAGGAACCTGCCACAGAGGGCCTCTGAAAGGCTCTGCCCTGCAGACTATCAAAGCAAATGTTGAGACTTATGGCCAACTGTTGGGCAGAGTGCATGGAATCTTATGAAAGAAGTGGGAAACAGTAAGATCTGGAGAGGACAGGAACTCCACAAGGAGATCAACAGAACCAGAAATTTTGAACACAGGGGTCTTTCCAGAGAATCATACTCCAACCAAGTACCATGCATGGAGATAACCTAGAACCCCTGCAGTTTAGTGTCCAAGTGGGTTACATAGTAATGGGAACAGGGACTGCCTCTGACATAATCTGATTGGCCTGCTCTTTGATCACCTCCCCCTGAGGGGGGACCAACCTTACCAGGCCACAGAAGATGACGATGCAGCTACTCCTGATGAGATCTGATAGACTAAGATCAGAAGGAAGGAGAGGAAGATCTCCCCTATCAGTGGACTTGGGGAGGGGCATGCATGAAGAAGGGGGAGGGAAGGTGGGATTAGGAGGGGAGGAGGGAAGGGTTTACAGGGGGGGGATACAAAGTGAATAAAGTGTAATTAATAAAAGTTAAAAAAATAAAAAAAGAAGGAAAGAAATTCAAGGTCACCCTTACTATACATAGAGTTCAAGGTTAGCCTGGGCTACATGAGATCCTTTTTTTTTTTTTTAAAGAAAAAAGTCACAGACTGTGCTGAGGTCAGGGAGCTGCCCCTGACTAGGGTGAACAGGCATCTGCTTTACTTTGTAAATGGGTAATTTACAGAATAAATTTACAGAGCAAAGCTGGTTCTGTCCCATCAAAGTCTACCTCATAGATTCCATTATAAAAACGTTGGAATTGAGGGTTTATCTAGTCCATCAGTACACCAAGCTAAGAGACTGACTCTTTTCACAACAAAAGGAGATGACACGTTCCATTCCCTGAGCAAAGGAAAACCAGGTAGCCTTTGAGACCACTTTTTTCTATTGTTATTGTTGGGTTTTGGTTTTGTTGTAGTTGTTGTTGTTTTGAGACAGCATTTCTCTGTGTAGCCTTGACTCTTGGCTGCCCCGGACTCGATTTGTAGACTAGGCTGGCCTCACACCAGAGATCCACCTGCTTCTGCCTCCCTGAGTACTAGGATTACAGGTGTGTGCCCCCACACCCAGCTCAAACAGCTTCTTGATAAAATTCCAAAGGAGGGTGGGGATGGTGAGCCATTGGGGATCTCTTGAGTTTCTCTTAGTTCAGTATCAAGAAACAGACTATTTACAGAAGAATGTATGCCATTTTTATGCTCTAAGGGGTTTGTGCAGTTGATTTCAGCTCTTAATATTTGAAATCAGTGGGTTTTTTTGAAATTTATTTATTTGTGGGTATGAATGTTTTGCCTGCTTGTATGTATGTGCACCATGCACATGCCTATTGCACACAGTGACCAGAAGGTGTCAGATTAGCTACCATATAAGTGTTAAATTCTAAATTCAGGTCCTCTGCAAAAGTAGCAAATGTTCTTTGTTGTACCCAGATTGTGAGACCGCAAAAGACCACCAGAAGTCGAGTCCATTGCAAAATACATGAGGATCTTTTTATTACAAGCTCGAGGCCGGGTCTCAGCAACCTCCCTGGTTGAAGAGGAGGAGTGCTGCCCTATGGTCTAGGGTGACAAGGTTTTTATAATGCAAAACTACAAGCAGTGAGTTATATGCCTTGGCATGATTGGGTAAGGGAAACTTGACTTTTGAAATGATTTGTTTACTTTAGGCGCCAAGTCCATAAACAGTTCTGGCCAGGCCATCTGAGTCATTTCCTAGCAACCATATCTCCAGTGGGCAGGAAAAGAATGTGGTAAGGCAAGATCCTCCTGGCAAGTGGCTGGACATGTCTCCACCTGGCTGGCCTTTGTTCAGGCTTGTGCTTTACACTTTAAAACAATACCCAAAATTCTTTGGTCTCTCACTCTAAACTACTGAGCACATTCTCCAGACCCCCAAATCAGTGATTATTGAAAGGCTCTGGGATTAAGTTGAAGACGGTATCACAGCAAATGTAAGTATTGGTATTCAATCTTCAATGAGGAGTACCCAAGAAGCATTAAATTATAGTAATGACTAAACTTTGACCCACCAGATTCTGATGTCATTGGCTTGAGGTTCAGCCTGATCTCCAAGAGTTCTAAAAGTTCATCAGTTAGCTTTCTGTTGCTGTGATAAAAATACTATAATCAGAATCATCCTAGAAGATTTATTCGGGTTTATAATTGCAGATAGGTAGAATGTCCATACTGACACAGAAAGCATGGCAGCAGAAGCAGGAAGCTGAGAGATCACATCAAAACTATACATGGGAAGTAGAAAGTGTCAACTGGAAGTAGAATGGGGCTATAAACTCTCAGAACCTTCTCCCCTGTGACATACTTCCTCTAGCAAGGCTCACATTCTGCAAGTTCTGACCTCCCCAAACCACAACCAACTGAGGACTAAGTGCTGAAATACAAGAGACTATGGGGAACATTTCTCATGCAAACCACAACAACAGGTGATCTTAAAATGAAGTTGAAGACCACTTACCTAGAAATCTCTAAAATCAAAATAATTAATAATCTAAGTGTCGGGGAGGATATGAGAACTCCCATACTTTGCTGATGGGAGTGTCAATTGTAACAACCTCATTGGCAATGTTGACTAAAACAAATGCTTGCCCTATTTCGAACAATTTCACTCCTGAGTATATACTCAAGAGCAGGGCATATATCCACCAAAAGATAGGAATAAAAATATCCATAGTAGTTTATTTGATGATTGCTCAAAACAAAACAAAACAATGCCAGGCATAGGGCTGATGCCTTTAAAGCCAGCACTGGAGAAGTAGACTGATCTCTCTGAGTTCAAGAACAGCTATTGCTATATGGTGAGTTCAAGGACAATCAGGTTTATGTAGAGAGATCTTGTCTCAAAAACAAAATAAAACAACTTAAATAACAACCAACATCAAAATACATATGTTAGCTGAATACAAAGCAATACCACACAGAATGAAAACCTACCACAGAGGCAAATTCCATAGACATAAAATTGAGTGAACCAAACTTATAGAAACTAGTACTATGAGTCTGTGGTGTGTGTGTGTGTGTGTGTGTGTGTGTTGAAGGAGGTCAGAAAAGTATGTCAGATCCTCTGTAACTGGAGTGATAGACAATTGTGAACCATCATGTAGGTGCTAGGAACTAAACTTGAGTTCTCTGAAAGAGCAAGTTGCTCTTAATCACTGAATCACCATCTCTCCAGCCCTTGCATCTTACTTTTTGAGACAGGGTCTCTCTCTGAACCTGGAGCTTACCGGTTCAGCTAGGCTGTCTCCCCACTTCCAACAGTGAGGGTATAGATGTATAGCACTATGACTAGTTTTTCCATAGGTGCTGGGGACAGGAACTAGAGGCTTCAGACTTGTACAAGAAGCACTTTATCTACTGACTCATCTCTCCAACCCAGTAGGTCTGTTTTTTTGATAAGGTGCAGCCAGACAACACTAGTGTCTGGAGACAGAGGTCAGAGAGAACTTACCCTGAAATAGTAGGAAGGACAAACAGGAAGCTCTTGAGACCAGCTCTTCATCCAGAAGACATAATTTTACCAAGATATAACTTTAAGATGTATCCATTTTACTGAGTTTATTTCCCAATGAAAGAAAACCAAAATCACAACTCTATGACAGTTAAACATAAAGCAGGACTGCTGGTGCATGCCTAAAACCACAGCTCTCAAGAGCTTGAGGCAGGGGAATCAAATCATTGTGTGTCCAAGTCCAGCCTGGGTTACAGAGTGAGGCCTTGTCTGCAAAATAAAGAGCTTACAACAACAAAGTAAGCAGTTTACACAATTTTTAAAAGTAAAAAGTCTTTGCTGGGTGTGGTATCCTGTACCTTTAATAGCAGCACTTGAGAGGCAGAAGCAAACTGATCTCTGAAGCCAGCCTGGTCTACAAAGGGAATTCCAAGACATCCAGGGCCATATATGTTTATAGATTACAAATATATATAAAATATGTATGTATGCATGTATATTGGTAGTAGTGACAGTAGTAAAGGTGCTTGCCACCAAGCCTGACAACCTGAGTTTGATCCCTGGAACTCACATGATAGTAAAAACTGATTCTCACAAGTTGTACCCTAACCCCCCCACACACACACAATAATAGATAACTGCTATTTTTACACCTTAAATATATACATGTATATGCCAGAAATCCTGTTGCCTTCCTGAGCTTGAAAAATGCTAGGTAAGACCCACCTCCCCACTCCCAGTTGAAAATCACTGTTTTAATCAGTCTCATCTGTACAGAAACTTAACTTTCTGGTGTGTCTTCTTTTCCTAGAATAGTCCAGCTTCCCTACGTCCTTTTACCTGTGTTGTCTGAGGCATCTCTTGCAGAAATTAAACATAGAGTTTGTGTCTCTACACTCTTTGTCTTTTTACAATGTTTCCTGTCATACTGTAACTCTTGAGATGTAAAGGAAACAGCTCTTTTAAAAAAATTCCATCCATTCTGTTCTCTAACATTTATGAACATCTCCAGCTAAGCCCTGCTGTTTAACAGGAAATAAATGTCAGTCAACATCTTAGAACCCCAAAAGAGATGCAGTTGTTCTGACTTCATTCCAGGGACAACATCTGCAGGGTTTTTTTTTTTTTTTTCCTAAGTAAGCCTCTGGAGAGGCCCCAGAAAGGATTTTTGCCTCTATCCCTTGGGAATTTACAGGAAAGGGCTGTCTATGTGAGCTCAGGACATCAGTGTTGCCACTCAGAGACCTAATGAGGATTGAAAAGGAGTTTCCACTGCACTAAATGAAACTGATCTAGGAGAAACTCAGAGTTTCAAAATAGCTGAAAGATGATTTTTAAAACAAACATCCAGGACTGGAAAGATGGCTGACTGCTTAAGAGCACTAGTTAGTTGTTCCTGCAGAGGACCCAGGTTCAGTTCCCAACCATGTGTAATGCCAGTTCCTGGGGAACTATCTGGTGCCCCTTTTGGGCACCAGATATGTGATGATCTATAAATGCACAGTCAGGCAAAACAATGATACACATAAAATAAAACATAAACATATCTTGAAATAAAAACACCAAAGACCTGGGGCTAGAGAGATAGCTCCATGGTTTAGAGCACTGGTTGTTTTTCCAGACGACCCAGGTTCAATTCCCAGCACCCACATGGCAGCTCACAACCACCTCTAACTCCAATTCCAGGGGATTTGACACCCTCACATATACAGAAAAAATACCTATGCACAATAAATAAATAAATCTAAAACACACACACACACCAAAGACCCAAAAACCAAATGTATAACTGATCATAAAAATGGGTACTTTTATTATCAGTCTACTCAAAAATTGTTCCAAACAATGAACTTCTCAGCAGCCTTCTTATTATCTGTTTCCATCCAATATAAAATCATTCCAGATGAGCTAAAAGTCAGGACTGTTCAACAAAACTTTCTATAATGTTCAACAAAACTTTGCCATAATGAACATGTGGCAACCTGTGCCATTTAATACAGTACCCAGTACCCACAGTTGCTGAGAACTTGGCATGACTTTTAAATATCTCTAAACTTAAATAGCCACAGGTAGCAATCATCATAGCCAAGGCAGGCCTACACAGTAATTGTAGCATGCCTCTTAGATGATATACAATATTTTATGTTTTTTTTTTGGGGGGGGGAGGAGGAATTTATTTTTCTTTCACAACCAAAGGAAAGTTCGTCATAATCTGGATATGTTTTCAGAATTTTGACTAATGCCTTTTTTTTCTTCTCAGTACAGCAAAGTCATGGGGAAAAAAAAAACTGGTTATAATGTCCCTGAAGGCTCTACTGGTAGAGTTTTGAAATAATCTTTAATATTTAGACTAATTCTTCATGGATGTTTTTAATAGCTTTTTAGAACTGTTTGCTTTGGGGTTTTTAATGCTCCACTGGGGACTGAACCTAGGGCCTTTGACATGCTATCACAACTACTTCAGAGCTCAGCTACACCCTCTGCAACTTCTCCTAGGCCTTACGTGTGCACATCTCCCTAGCCCAGCTTCAGCAGAGTCCTGATGTGTCAATTTCCCCAGAGGTTCTCACTCTCGAGAGCCAATAACTTTTAGCACCTGCTCCAGTTGTTCATTTTGCATCATCCACCTCTGCCTACAACCCACACACTTGAAGATCTTCAGCCAAAATCCTAGTGGCTTATATGCTGGGATAAATACAAGGATCAAATACAACATGGGGATGAAAGGATTGATTTCAATTTCTGGGTTATAGTCCATGGCTGAAAGAAGTCAGGGCAGGAACTTGAAGAAGAAACCATGATGGAATGCTATTTATTGCCTTGCTCTCAAGTACACACCACCTACCTTTCATAGAGAGTCCGAGCCTAAGGACAGTATTTCCTTCCAACAGTGGGCTTGAGAGACCAAATAATTAAAAATTTAGTTTTTTGGGCTATTGAATTAAAATTTAAAGCATAAGCCCAAACAAAGTCCAGACAGGTGGAGACATGTCCAGCACCTGTAGGGAGGAACCAGCCTTACTGCTTTCTTTCCTGCCCAATAGAGATAGAGTTGTTAGGAAACCGGCCCAGATTGTCCCTCTCCCCTAGCCACAGCCAAAGGAAGCCAGACCGTTAATTGTTTTGGCACCTAGTCATAGCCAATCAGTTCAAAATGCAACATCCCCTTTTGTGTTTCAACCAATAGACACTTGCCAGGCTGAAATTCCCTGTTTTGGGTGCAGTGGGAAGGACTGGGATGTATTAATCACCTAACTACCCTGAGCTTGGGGTGGGGCTCTACCCTCAACTGCTGCATCTGTGAGGGTATGAGTCTGAGCTCTAGCTTGTAGTAAAAAGATCCTCATGTGTTTTGCAACGGACTCGACTCCTGGTGGTCTTTTTGGGTCTCGGGAATTGGGAACAATAGGCTGAGCTCTCCTATGTCAATTAGAAATGGAGACACAGCCTAGTGTGTCCACTGGACAATCTGACAGAGGCAATTCTTCAATTGAGGCACCTTCTTCAGGTGTGGCAAGTTGACAATCAAGATCTTGGCATTTTGTGGATCATAAATGATTTCAGAGAACCTCAATATCAAATGGGCTTACTTTTTGAGAGTGATGGATCACAGCAAAAACAAGCATCTCAGACTGGGCATAATGATACACGCCCATAATCTTAGCACTTGGAGAGCAAGAGGATTATTCTGAGTTTGAGGCCAGACTGGGCTATGCCAGGCTAGACTGTATAGTAAGATACTATATTAAACCAAACAAAACCAAAACCAAGATTGCTTTGTAATCATATCCTAATACTAACATAGATCAAAATATAAAAACCATCAGGAATCCCCTATCCTGATCAGCATGAGGCCCTTGTCTTCCCCTACTAAGGTAAAATCTATTTGATTCATCACTGAACTACCCTGCTTTCTGATCACTTCCAGTACACAACATTTGGAGAGTTTGCTCCCTTAAATATTTTCCCAATTTGTTTTGAAATTGCAGGTCGACAAAGGAGACTGCCACATTCTCTAGTTCAACATCACTGTGGTTTTAATCCTTGCGAGCAAACCATGTGCAGAGGTGAGCTCAGGTTGCTTGTGACTAATTAATGATGTTTACTACTTTCATTCATTCACGTGATACGTGTTACAGAGCAATGCTTGTTGGAATAATTACTGTTGTCAGTAATTACAGCTTGCCTTTTTACAGCCTAGTTAGAGATAGGGTCTTACTATGTAGCTCTGGTTGGCCCAAACTTGTGGAGATTCTCCCATCTCTGCCTTCTGGAGTGCTAGTATTACAGGCCACCACGTTTAGCCATTTATAATTTATTTTAGTGTTCTGATGGAGGTTTTGACATTTATTTTTATTTATTTAGGGAGGTGAGTATCACCTCCATGCCCAAGCTGTCCTCGAACTAGGGATCTTCCTGTCTCTTTATTCTACAGCATTTGCTTAACATGGCCCACCTGTTTTTAATTATGTTCGTCTGCTTATAAAAACGTATCTTAGATTGTTTCTGACATGAACTCAATTGCAGGCTCTTTTATCTCCCCCATCCCTCCCCCGAGGGAACAGCAGCCCTGCTAGGCCACAGAGGACAATGCAGCCAGTCCTAAAGATACCTGATAAGCTAGGGTCAGATGGAAGGGAAGGAGGACCTCCCCTATCAGTGGATTTAGAGAGAGGCAGGGAGGAGATGAGGGAGGGTGGGTGGGATTGGGAGCGAATGAGGGTGAGTATTGGGAGGGAATGAGGAAGGGGACTACAGCTGGAATACAAAGTAAACAAAACTGTAACTAAATATAAAAAAAACAATAATTTAATTTAAAAAAATAAATTGAAAGCTAAATCTATAAAAAAAAAAAAAAAAAGGAAAAAGTATCTTGGAGTGCACAACTAACTTTGCCACTGAAAAATGGCAACAGGGTTGGTTTCACTTTGGGCCTCAGAGAACTGCTAGGAGAATGGGCCACAACTTCAGATGGCTCTGCACATGCGCTATTTCCCGGGCACGTCAGCGCATGCTCCACTTCCCGGGCATGTCAGTTTCAGATCCCAAGCACCAAAGTTTAGGACGACGGAGGCTAAGTCATCCGACCCTGAGAACCGGAAGTACCCTTTGGAGGCGGGCAGTCGAACACTCTAAAGGCGGTGCCTGTGTTTCGGGGTGGGTGGTGCTGAGGACACTAGGGCGGTTTTCTGCTTTTCGAGTTAGCTCGGCCCCCAGCTGAAGGGCTAACTCCTGTTTCCAGTGTAAGTCCCATCCCCACTCGCAGAGGTGCTCAGGTGCGCCCTGTACACGGGCTGCTGGAAGGTTGAATTCCCTCCTCCCCTTTAGCTGAGGTCCCTTGAGCAGGCCGAAAGGTGCACCACCAATGCTTGTGCCCTCCTTGTCCCCGGGGGTGGGTTTCTTCAGGCTTTGTTTGGTTTTCAACACCACCCACCGGAATCTCTCTGGGCGAGCCCTTTCCTGTCCAGGTCCCTTGCCCAAGATTCCTGACGTGGCTGCTTAGAGACAGCAACGCCCCTGCTGTCGTTCCGCATCCTGTCAGTTGTCGCACTTCCCCCACCACCTCCCCAGCCCCAACCCCCCACCGCCTGTGCCAGGGCATTAACCGCCGACTGCTAAGTATAGGTTAAAACTAGACAGTCCATTTTTCCCCCCTTCAAAGTTGAATGAGATTTAAAGACCTAAACAGATGGGGTTACTGCTGCTTTGTTCCCTATAGCTTCTGCAAAATTTCACTGTGAATATTCCTATCGTTTTTCTATTTCAGTGCAGATGTGTGTATGCCCTTCCCAAAATAATTCCATATTTCCAAGAGTATGGTAGTGTTATGGCCAAGTCACAAGGACCCCAAAGACCACCAAGGAGGCAAACTTGAGCTCAGGTCCACACAGTCACCTACCAGGCTCTGTCACTAATGCAGCGGTACAGTGAAGAGCCCCGAGCTCAGGGAGAGAGGGTTTGATTTCTTTTTTTAATTTATTCACTTATTATTTACACAATATTCTGCCTGCATGTATACCTACACACCAGAAGAGGACATTAGATTTTATTACAGATGGTCTTCATCCACCATGTGGTTGCTGGGAATTGAACTCAGGACCTTTGGAAAAACAGCTTCTTTAGGTGTACAAATTTTAGTATGATTATCCTATATTATATGTCTAATATCCACTCATAAGTGAGTATATACCATGTGTGTCTTTCTGCTTCATGGATACCTCACTCAGAATGATCTTTTCTAGTTCCCACCATTTGCCTGCAAATTTCATGATTTCCTTGTTTTTAGTTGTTGAGTAGTATTCCACTGTGTAAATATGCCACAATTTCTGTATCCATTCCTCAACTGAGGGACATCTGGGTTGTTTCCAAATTCTGGCTTCTATGAATAAAGCTGCTACAAACAAGGTTGAACAAATATCCTTGTTGTATACTTGGGCATGTTTTGGATATATGCCTATGAGTGGTATGGCTGGATCTTGAGATAGCACTCTGAGAAAGCGCCAAACTGATTGCCAAAGTGGTTGTACAAGTTTACATTCCCACCAACAATGGAAAAGGGTTCTCCTTTCTCCACATCCTCTCCAGCATGTATTGTCCCTTGAGTTTTTGATCTTAGCTATTCTGATGGCTGAGAGATAAAATCTCAAAGTCATTTTGATTTGCATTTCCCAGATGACTAAGGACGTTGAGCATTTCTGTAAGTGTGTCTTTGCCATTCAATATTCCTTGATTGAGAATTCTCTGTTTAGCTCCTTACCCCATTTTTTTAAATTGGATTACTTGGTTTGTTGCTGTTTAACTTCTTGAGTTCTTTATATATTCTGGATATTAGCCCTTTGTCAGATATAGGGTTGGTGAAGACCCTTTCCCAATCTGTAGGCTGTTGTTTTGTTCTAACAGTGTTCTTTGCTTTACAGAAGCTTTTCAGTTTCATGAGGTTCCATTTATTGATTGTTGATCTTCGAACCTATGCTGTGGGTGTTCTGTTCAGGAAATTATCTCCTGTGCTAATTAGGTCAAGACTTTTCCCTACTTTTTCTTCTAACAGGTTTAGTGTGTCTGGTTTTATGTTGAGGTCTTTGATCTACTTGGACTTTAGTTTTGTGCAGGGTGATAAGTATGGATCTAGTTGCGTTTTTCTACATGTAGACATCCATTTAGACCAGCACCATTTGTTGAAGATTCTATCTTTTTCTTATTGTATGGTTTTTGGCATCTTTGTCAACGACCAGGTGTCCATAAGTGTGTGGGTTTATTTCTGGGTCTTCTATTGCATTCATTGATCCACCTTTCTGTTTCTATGTCAGTACCATGCAGTTTGTGTTGCTGTTGCTCTATAGTACAGCTTGAGATCAGGGATGGAGATACTTCAGAAGATCTTTTACTGTAGAGGATTGTTTTAGCAATTCTGGGTTTCTTGTTATTCCATATAAATTTGAGAATTTTTCTTTCCAGGTCTGTAAAGAATTGTGTTAGTAATTTGATGGGAACTGCATTGCATCTGTAGATTGCTTTTAGTAAGATGGCCATTGTTATTATGTTAATCATGCCAAGCCATGAGCATGGGAGATCTTTCCATCTTCAGATATCTTCTTCTATTTCTTTCTTCAGAGACTTGAAGTGTTTTTTTTTTTTTTTTCATACAAGTCTTTGACTGCTTGGTTAGGTTCACACCAAGGTACTTTATGTCCTTTGTGGCTATTGTGAAGGGTGTTGTTTCCCTAATTTCTTTATCAGCCCTTTTGTCTTTTATATACAGGAGGGCTTCTGATTTTTTGAGTTAATTTTGTATCCAGCCATGTTGCTGAAGGTGTTTATCAGCTGTAGATAAACACCCTGGTAGAATATTTAGGGTCACTCATGTATACCATAATATCATCTGCAAATAGTGATGCTTTGACTTCTTCCTTTCCGAACCAAATCCTTTGATCTCCTTTATTTGTCTTATTGCTCTAGTAAGGACGTCAAGAACTATGATGAAGAGATATGGATTGAGCAGCCTTGCCTTTTCCCTAATTTTAGTAGGATTGATTTAATTTTCTCTCCGTTTAGTTTGATGTTGGGTATAGGCTTGCTGTATATTGCCTTTACTATGTTTAGGTAATTGCCTTGTATTCTTGATCTCTCCAGGACTTTAAACATGAATGGGTGTTGGATTTTGTCAAATGCTTTTTCAGCATCTAAGGGGATTATCAAGGAGGACCCTGGGTAAGATGCTCGATTTTTATTCAGAAATGCAAATGAGATAGATATAGGAAGAAGATAAAAATAAGGAACAAGACAGGAGCCTACCAGAAAGGGCCTCTAAATGACTCTACCAAGCAAGGTATCAAAGCAGATACTGAGACTCATAGCTAAACTTTGGGCAGAGTGCAGGGAATGTTATCAAAGAAGGGGGAAAGATATTTGAAAGACCTGGAAAAGTCTAGAGCTCCACAAGGAGAACAATAGAAACAAAAATCTGGGCCTAGGGGTCTTTTCTGAGACTGATACTCCAACCAAGGCCCATTCATCGAGATAGCCTGACTCCCTGCACAAAGGTAGCCCATGGCAGCTCAGTCTCCAAATGGGCTCCCTAATAAGAGGAGCAGAGGCTGTCTCTGACATGAACTCAGTGGCTGACTCTTTGATCACCTCCTCCTGAGGTGGGAGCAGCCTGACTAGGCCACAGAGGAAGACTATGAAGGACAATACTGATGAGACAATGATAGGCTAGAGTCAAATGGAAGGGGAGGAGGTCCTCTACTATCAGTGGACTAGGGAAGGGAAATGGAAGAAGTTGAGGGAGGGAGGGCAAGATAGGTAGGGGACAAGGGAGGGGGCTACAGCTGGGATACAAAGTGAATAAACTGTAATAAATAAAAAAATATATTATATTTTTAAAAGATCCCCAAATTATAAATAAAAATTGTTGTTAGGAAAAAAAAAAAGAAAGAAAAACAGCTAGTGCTCTTAATGTCTGAAAGGTATTAAGCAGAAGAACACACACACACACATGAATTAAGAAAGCCAAACTCTGCATGGAAAACCATCTGTATCTCTAGTTCTAGAGGGATCTAATATTTCCTTCTGGCCTCCACAGGTACCAGGCATGTACATGGTGAATAGAAATACATAGAATACATGCAGACAGGCAGAACATTCATACATGTAAAATTACAAAAAAAAAGAGAGAGAATTTATTTCAAACTTAAAAAAGACCCTACATTAGGAGAATTAAATATATCTGTGGCACATGAATTTACATAATGGGAATACTGGTATTATTTTTCACAACTTTTCTATAAATATAAAAGTATAACAAATAAAGAATAAGTAGGTTATCTGGATGTGGCCCTGTTTTTTCAACAGCTCAAATGTTAGCACATTGTATCCTGTTCAATTTCAGAGTTCACCATACCTGCTTCCCAACCTGTAATATCTGTTTCTTTACATTGGTTCAGATATTAGCATTCCCCTTTTGTTCTCCTTCCTTTTTTATATTGAAAAATACTGCTACAAAGATTATAAATGCTTTCAAGTATCTCATCCTCACAGCTGAATATGAGGAGAAAATAGCCCAGTATTTGCTCAGCATTGTCTTATGGATGCTTATGTGAGCATGATTTTATGCCCAACATGATCATCAGATTTCACCCAAGATGAGACAGAGTCTCATGCATTCCAGGCTAGCCTCAACTTTTCTATGTATTTGAAGATGGCATTAAACTCCTATTTCTTTTGTCTTCCACACCCAAGTGCTGGGATTGTAGGCATGCCACACCATTCTAGATTCCTGAATACTCTTAGAGACTGATTTGTACAGTTGGAGGTGGAAAAGTTAGAGCTGATATTCTAGCAAGTCTTTGAATGTTTTGCTGAAACTTTGCAGAGCCATTTGTTTGCTTCTGGTACTGAGAATAAAAGTCTTGAAAGTTGATTTGTTCTCATTGCTGTAGTGTCTAATCTGCCACACACATTTATATTACATACTCTTCCAGAAAACATCACATGGACAACTGAGAGAAGTGCTAGTTCACCCTCTAAGAGCTGCAACTAGTAAAAGCAAGCTTAAAAAGATTGAACGAGCTTTTCTTTTTCTCTTTGCAGCTGTGAAGATGTCTGACAAGAACCAGATCGTTGCCAGGGCTTCCCTGGTTGAGCAGCTGTTGTCTAAAAGGTAGTTTGAGGATACTGGCAAACAGCTTACTGAGCTAGAAATAATTTATGTGTCTAAGGAACATCTCCAGGAGAAAGATGTAGTCAGAGCTGTTTACAGACTCCTCAGTGGCTTTGAGAAAGAAGACCAAGTTTCTGCTCGCAAAGTGGAGAACCTTCTATAAGAGTACACACTTCAAAACAAAGAGAAGCCTTAAATTACTCCATACAAATGTTAATAAAGGAGAAAGTGCAGCAGTTTTTCAGTATATGAGCCAGGATGAGATATTCAGTCTCTGCAGTTCTCTTTTTAAGCTGTCATCCCAAGATGTTGCAGAGTCAGCTGCAGCAGTTGGGTCTGAAAGTAGCACTACTTACTCAAAATTGAAAATAATGAATATTTAGGGGTGTGATGACTCTGAGTCCAATAGTAAGAGCTCATGTGTGTTCCGGGATCCCTTAATGTCTGTGAGCTCTAAATGCCTAGAGCTCCTTTACACAACATTAGCTAGTTCTTCCACAGATCACACAAAAGTTCATTTGTGGCAGAACTTTGCAAGAGAAATTGAAGAGCATATTTTTACCCTTCATTCAAACAACAAAAATATAAAACTTGTATTCAAAGCAAAGTTGCCAATTTGAACAACTCCAGAAATTCTCATTTACGACAAAACTTGCTCTCTGAAACCATGTTTGCAAGAAAATTTGCTGAAATGACTGTCCTGGACATGGCAAACCAAGAGTTGAAGCAGTTGAGGGCATCCTACACAGAATCCAGTATTCAAGAACATCGCCTTCCCCAAACAATTGGTAGTACACTAACAAATACAATAAAGTGCGGGCACTGTGAGAAATACAACAGCAGTCTCATTGTAATTGCCATAGGAACACTTTTCCTTCCAAGTTGGGTGCAGAATTCAAACCCACATGAACAAATGACCTATGTCATTTGTAATGAATGTAGAGAGCAGTGGTACCATAACAACTGGATGTGCTTGTAATTTGTAAATAATTCTTTCAAGGGCATATGTTTTATATGTTTAACATAACCCTTTTGTGCTCATTTTTTTTATAAATTTTTTTCTATTTTTGATTTTTTAAATTTATTCATTGATTTATTAATTACAGTTTATTCACTTTGTATCCCAGTTATATTTCCCTCCTTAGACCCCTCCCAGTACCACTCTCCCTCCCTCTTCTCCTCCCATGCCCCTCCCCAAGTCCGCTGATAGGCCAAGTTCCTCCTCCCCTTACCTCTAACCCTAGCTATCAGGTCTCATCAGGACTGGCTGCATTCTCTTCCTCTGTGGCCTGATAAGGCTGATCCCCCCTCAGGGGGAGGTGATCAAAGAGCCAGCCACTGAATTCACTTCAGAGACGGTCCCTGTTTCCATTACTAGGGAACCCACTTGGAGACTTAGCTGCCATGGGCTACATCTGTACAGGGGGTCAGGTTATCTCCATGCATGGTCCTTGGTTAGAGTATCAGTCTCAGAAAAGACCCCTGTACCCAGATGTTTTGGTTTTGTTGTTCTCCTTGTGGACCTCCTGTCCCCTCCAGGTCTTTCTGTGTCCAGCTACTTTCATAAGATTCCCTGTACTCTGCCCAAAGTTTGGCTATGAGTCTCAGTATGTGCTTTTATTCCTTGCTGGGTAGAATCTTTCAGAGGCCCTCTATGGTAGGCTCCTGTCCTGTTCCCTGTTTTCTCCCTCTTCTGATGTCAATCCTGTTTGCCTTTCTGAGTGAGGGTCCTTTAGGGTCATCCTTCTTGCTTAGCTTCTTTGGGTGTACAGATTTTGATATGTTTATCCTATATTATATGTCTAATATCAACTTATAAGTGAGTATATACCATGTGTGTCTTTCTGCTTCAGGGATACCTCACTCAGGATGATCTTTTCTAGCTACCACCATTTGCATGTAAATTTCATAATTTTCTTGTTTTTAATTGCTGAGTAGTATTCCACTATGTAAATGTACCACAATTTCTGTATACATGCCTCAGTTGAGGGACACCTTGGTTGTTTCCTGATTCTAGTTATTACGAATAAAGTTGCTATGAACATGGTTGAGCAAATGTCCTTGTTGTATACTTGAGCATATTTACAAAATTTTACGATTAGTTTTGTCTTTGGGATTTTGACTTGTGAAAGATATCACTAGATAGCCAAAGCTGGCCTCAGTCCCATGAATGCTGGGATTACATGTGTACACCACCACAACTGGCTTTATATACTGTTTTTATTACAGTCCTAAGAATGAAGAGAGAGAGTTGTATGCCAAAGTACAGGCCACGAATAGTAAAAGTTTTTTGGGAAGAGTAGAAGACTTCCACATTGTACTTCGTGGCCCTTTAGGACTTTACTCAGAGTGACACTGTAGCTCCACACAGCCAGAGATGATGTTAGAGATGCAGACTCTGGAAGAGATGCTCCTTGAGTCCTGATCTGCATTTTGGTAGGATCCCCATATTATCCTCTGGGATATTTTTAGAAACACTGACAAAGCACCAGGCCTGTGGTTCTCAGGAGTGACTATATTAGGATTTTCTGGGAACATTAAAATGTGCTTGTTCCAAGGACCAAGTCTAGGACAATTCAGTCTGAACCTATGTCATGGGACCCAGGAATCATCATTTCTGGTCATTTCTCAGCTGGCTTTAAGTTGAAGTTAAGAATTAAGAACTACCTGTAAGTAGTCTCTCATTTGAGCCTGAAGAAATTAATGTTATTCTGGAGACTTTACAGATGAGGAAAGAGGCCCACAGAACTGCAGTGACTCGCCCAGGTTACACAACTATAAGTAGTCTGCCTCACACTGATTCCAGACTTTTTAACTTTCTCCTGAAACAAGTGTGATGGCACATTCCTGTAATCCAAATGCTAGGGAAGATGAAACAAGAGGATTTATGTGAGTTCAGGGCCAGTTTGGATTGCAAAGTCCCTGTCTCAAAAAACAAACAAACAAACAAACAAACAAACAAACAAGCTAAAAGTGTATTGTGTTTCAAGCCTGTAATCTTAGCATTAGGAATGCTGACCAAACCTTTGGCAGAGTACAGGGAATCATAAGAAAGAAGGGGAGTTAGCCTGATGAGGAAAGGATAGGAGCTCCACAAGGACCAAATATATCTGGGCACAGGGTCTTTTCTGAGACTGACATGCAACCAAGGACCATGTATGAATGTAACCTAGAACCTCTGCTCAGATGTAGCCTGTGGTAGCTCAGTAACCAATTGGTTTCCCATAGTGAGGGGAACAAGGACTATTTCTAACAAGAACTCAATGACTGGCTCTTTGGCCTCCCCACCCCCCAAGGGAGGAGCAGTCCTGTTAGGCCACAGAGGAGAGCTTTGCAGCCAGTCCTGAAGATACCTGATAAAACAGGATCAGACGAATGGGGAGGAGGTCCCCCCTATCAGTGGACCTGGCAAGGGGCACGGTGGAGATGAGGGAGGGAGGGAGGGACTGGGAGGGAATGAGGGATCGGGACACGGCTGGGATACAGAGTTAATAAAATGTAACTGATAAGAAAAAAATAAAATTCAAAAAAAAAAAAAAAAGGAATGCTGAGCAGAATCCCATGGTTGAGGCCAGCCTGGGTTATATAGAGAAATACTGCCAAGATATAAAAGATTAGTCCGAGAACGACTTAATATTGACTTTTGCAAAGTGTGCTCTTGGAAATGGGTGCTAAGCAAACAGTTGTTGACATCTCTAAGCTTATGTAACTAGTTTTATTCTTTTTGTCCTTAATTTTTTCTCATTTTTCAAGTATCTTGGGCTGTGGAAAATTGAACTGTAAGTTAGATTTTGGCCCAAGAGCCTTCTTCCTTAGTTGAATGAATTCTGTATTTTTTGAGCACTTAATAAAGTCTTTATGATATATATAGTTTTGTGATGTTAGCAATCTGCATGCCTTCAAAGGCATGTCTGTTAGGTTTGAAATTCAAATTCTGCTTATATAAAATGGCACTAGTTGTTAGAAGAAGTTTACTCCTTCAACCTCTACATTTATTTATCTGCTAACTGAAGAGGAAATCACTTCTCTAAGGACTTTGCAAACAGTGTTTACTGATTTGTATGATTAAATACAACAAGCCTTTTATGTGATTAGGACTAATTTTTTCCTCAAAACTGATAGACTGTTTATCATTTGAAGTTTTTTTAACATCTAAAATAATTTATATGTATAATTCACACAAAAGCTTATATATGTACTCCTTTTATAAAGTTTACCAGTTGTTTATATATTTTTTCTTTTGGTTGTTTACTGAGACATGTGAATAGTTTCTATTTTTATAAGACTGGCTCCACTCTGTAGCCTAATCCAGAATGCTATGGTTTGGGGTGTAAGCCACCATTTACTGATTTTTATCATATTAAAGGTTTATTTCTTAGTTTCATATAAACTCACGTTTTTACCAGTTATTATCCCCTAACTAACTCCCCAGAATTCCTTCAATGGTATCTGTAGGCTTTTCTGTATATATGTATTTTTACATTCTAATGACAGTTTCCTGATGGGATCTGTAGGCTTTTCTTTATATATATGTATATGTGTGTGTGTGTGTGTGTGTGTGTGTGTGTGTGTATTTTTTACTTCCTAATAACAGTTTCCCAATGGGTGCATAAAACTAGTAAACATTTCTGTTGCAGATCTTTTGAAGAAATCAGCTGTCAATTGAAGCTGTCAATTGTGAATTATATTTTTGTTGTATTTTCTCCATTTGGCATTCCAAGGCTGTTCTTCATGATGCAATGTGTTAATCCTTTAAACAGTAACTTACAAAGTCATCAAAAACACACAAAAGTTTTACAAAGTGTGGTTTCATGTGACTTGGAATTAGCTTAAAACCTAGACAGTGGTTGTGCAAGAGCACACACAGCACATGAATACCATGTTTGATTTGCTCAAGTCAGTGTTGTTTGAGTGTTCTATGTATCTGTGTATGATCCTTTATACTGAGATTTTGTAAGCTACATTTATCAAAAATAAAAGCACTTGAAAAGGGTAAATCTCTTATTCTTCAGGATTTTTTGTTGTTGTTGTTTATGTATGAGGTCTTCCTCATTTCCCATAAACTTTGTCAGTTAGTTTTGCAACAAGAGATAGGGAAATGGTGATGTGGGTTTTATTCTTTGGTCAGTGAGGCAGTTACATTTTCTAAGTATTGTTTTACACTGTCTTACCCTCTAAGAGAGAGAGAGAGAGAGGTTTCTTTTTTCCAATACAGGGTTATCTCTGTGTAGCCTTGGCTATCCTGGAATTATCTCTGTAAACCAGGCTGGTCTTGAACTCAGAGATCCACTCAGCTCTGCCTCCCAAAAAGTTGAATTAAAGGTGTGTGCCATCACTGCTCAGCTAGAATATTTTCTTTACAGTTGCTGGTGGGGTAGATTCTAACTTAAAATTGCCCTTTTACGAACAAAGAGCAATTCCGAAGACTCTAAGATTGGAAGGTGCCTGACTATTAGGATCAGTTGATGTGAATGAGAGACAATATAAAGTTCTCTACAGAGTTCAGGAGGTCCATTGTAGGTCATGAGAACAATAAGGACTTGGGAGCTTTTGGTAGAACAGGGTGGTTTGTGTTTTAAAAACAACAATACTGAACCCAGGCAATTTGTAGCCATGGGATTTGAGTGCCTTTTAGGAAGATCTTTGTAACAGATTTGTTGAGTGATGAGAGAAATAAGGACAGATGCAGGAACACCATTTAAGTGGTCATTAACAGTGGTCAAATTAAAGATCAGAAAGAATGGTTTGTCTGCATCCTGATAGTTGATGGAGCACTTAGAAATTTTGCAAGCAGCTGTTTCATAAAATATGCCAAATCTAAAATTTTCTTCCTGTGGCCAATAATCAAATAAATAAATAACAGTGCTGACTGTCAGCACTAAACACATAACAGCTTTTACCCCAGTCTCCATGGTAACTATAAAGTGTGGAAACATCCATTTTAAAACCTGAATGTTGGACGGTTTTCTTCATGGGTTTTCCCAAATCAGTCTCCTTTGTCTGTACTACTTTTTAAAGTGAAGAATTGAGTACAATTGTAGCTCTGTCTCTTCCTGGGGTACTTCCTGTGATGAGAGGCTTCTTTCATTCCCTGATACGGTTTCTAAGTGCCATGCAGGAAGCTTGTGGCTGGCAGTACTCCATTGTGTTTGCTGGAGCTGGGCCTTCCTCTTTTAGGTCAGATTGCTTTGTTTTTTTATATAACACCCAATCAGTGCAAAATATTTTGCCAAAGTGTTTTTATCTCTCTCAGAGGTAGTTATTGTAAGCACCTAGATTGTAAAAAGTATAACTTATTTTCAGAAGAGTGGCACAATCAGATAGGCAAACCAATGAAAACCTCATATAATCTCATTCATATTTAAAGTCAAGTTGCCAAAGATGCTATTCTATGTTGTCGGCAATTTCTGTTGAAAGGATTGCACATTTTGACTTGCCAGGTTAATTTTGATGCACAGAAGCCTTCTGAATCCTCTTGGTGACACCAGATTGGTCATCTGCTATTTTGAAAAGTAGGTGATTTTAAAATAAAAGTACTTAAAAATTAAAATGTGAACACATAAATACAAGGTGGTTGAGGCTGGCCTCAAAAATATGAATTATTTGTAGAAGTATGTTCTTGCTTTCTTAAAAAAAATGGAAATAAGCTGGGCAGTCAGTGGTGCATGCCTTTAATCCCAGCACTCGGGAGACAGAGGGCCCTACATCTCTGTGAGTTCAAGGTCAGCGTGGTCTACAGAGCAAGTGTTGGGACAGCTAGGGCTACATAAAGAAATCCTGCCTTGGGGAAAAAATAAAAATGAAACATGAATATGAAAGTTAGTTCCAGGTAGTCATCATCGTTGTCGTCGTCATCATCATCATCATCATCATCATCATCATCATCATCATCATCATCAT